>NW_024104490.1:733777-804925 GCF_003945595.2 Pipra filicauda
AACAGTTGATTTTGAGGATGAATATAAACAGACTGAAAAATATCTCTAAATTTAGTCAATATAATGATGACATAGATGTGGCCTCTGTTGGAAGTGCTTAGGCTGCCTTTCTCAGGCTCACTGGTCCCACCTGACCACTTTAGATTATGGCCTTGCAAAGAAGGTTTGCTATCCTCTTTGAGCAGATTACCCCCTACTGTCCTAAAGGGACAGAACTTGTAAGGGTTTAACTTTTTTTTTCCCTTAAATTTGAATTCTTGATTTGAGTTCTCATCTGTGCATGAGTGTCTGTGGCCTTTAGGAAAAAAAAATCAAAACCAAAGAGTATTTGAATTTTCAAGTGGGATTTTTGTTCAGCTGTGCTTTTCCTGAGGTCTGTCAGTGCTTTTCCAAACCAGATTTTTGTCTGCATAATGGAAGGGAAGATAGATCGTTGGCAGTCTGTGGTGTAACTATCCTGAAGGAAGAGTCTTCTCCAGCTCCAGAAGAGCTGAAGATTTAACAGCTCATCTCTCTCCTTTGACTCACCCCGGTTGTCTGTAACAGTACTTGACACAGAGTTTTACAAATTAATTTTCTGCTTAGCACATAGTTTTGTTAGTCACCTTGGGTGAGTGACTCGTGATGGTGATTGTGAGCTAGTATTGGCAAAGTGACCAAAAACTGAAAGCACATTTAGAAGAGAGGGTTGACCTGCCTTTTTGACTTCGCAGTGACAACTCCAGCAGACTGTAAGGCTGCAGTTTTAAGATTGTCGTACGTTCCTCAGTTAGAGTAATGATGAATATGAAGGGAAGGAGCAATTGTTATGGTTTATAGATGTGAATTGGGACATTTAGGGCATCTCTGGGAATGAAAAGTTATCTTTTTGCAAATCGTCATCAACTATGAAAATATCTCAAAGTGATGAAATGTAAAGCTACAGTCAAAGAGGGCTGGAAGATTAACTACCTTTGGGTACTTTGTATCCTCAGAGTTGAACTACAGTTATAAAAAATCTATTTTCAATATTTAACTACTAGCATATTAGCCTACTGTTGTTTTTTGTGGTAGAATGCTGCTGTGCAGATTTAGCCATGTCGTCTGTAGTAGGATGTCCATTTGCAGAAGATTGATTCATGAAACTGAAAATAAATAGTACCTTTTAGAGCACTGAATCTGTCCCTTGTCCACTGCAGAATGGCTCCTAACAGTACCTTGTTTGACTTCTCATGGGGCTTCACTAGTCCTGGTAAGGCACAAGTTCAGTAATACAGACCACACAAGCTCATCTGCATTCACAGTATTGATGTTTCACTAACACACCATTTGGGCTACTAATTTGCAGGATGCTGACAGAAAACAAACAGCTGATAGCTATTTCCTATTGCACAGAATAATTACAGCCTGCATTAGTAAGTGCTTGGCTATGATGCACTTCCAGCTTTGCTGTAGTGAACTGGAGTGAATTTAAAATTATTCAAATGTTTGGATTTTATTAATGTCATGTGAGTGATTGACTGTGGGTATTCTTCCTCTTTATACTAAAAAAGAATCTATAGAAATGAGTTACCACAGTCATTGAAACCAAGAGGAAAAAAAACTTCTTTTGTTTCTCCTTGTTTATTACTGGAGTCACTTCACTGAAATCAGTAGTTAAAAAATCTTATGTATGATTAATTTCTTATGAAGCATACCATCCCAGTAAAAGATTAGTACAGTCACTGGATCATATGCACCTGACTTAGTTGTGGAATTACACCACTAAAAGACTTTGTGATTGACAATGAAATTGCTGAAGTCCATTTTAAATGGTGTCTCATAGCAGTTATCATTCAAAGCTGTTACTGTCAATATTACTGACTGTAAAGGGAGACATGGTCCATTGTGTTCCACTGGATTAGAGAAATGAAGCAGTAGCACAGGATAATTTTCCAATTAGTTTTCAAACTGAGTATTTTATAAAAAAAACCAGAGTATTTGCTAAAGACACGATACCAAACATCCCTTTCATTCTCTCTAGATATGTCAGTTGGGTATTTTATATATAAGTCATGTTACCCTCCAGCTCCTACTTGAGTGTGTGAATGTAAGGGTTTTTTAAAATCAATCTTTCTCTGTCTGTCTCTCTCTCTCTCTCTATTTATAAACTCTTGATTTTTACTGGTGAAGGTCTGCTTGCGGGTTGAGTCAGTATTGGAAAGTTCTCAGGCATGGATGCCTCTTGAGTTAGGCCTTGGAAGCTTCTAGGTGCTCTGTGCTTAGGTGTGGTTTTTATTCTTGGTCAAAAATTGTGTCTCTGAGGCTTAGGCAGTAATATATTATTTCTGATTGTTTAACTTAAAATGTGTTTGAAATGAGTTTTTCAGAAAGAATAATAAGTCTTACTGTTGCCGTGACTTAACAGAAGAAAACCCAACATTTCTCTTAGAAAATGCTGTAACTAAATTTTTCATTTGTTACTGAATCTGTTGTACTTTTTTTAATTGCAGAAAGTGAGTGAAAAAGTAGGAGGTGCAGAAGGAACCAAACTAGATGATGATTTCAAAGAAATGGAAAGGGTAAGTCTAAATACAGATGCGTATATTCATTATTACCATGCATTTTTTCTTTCAGGAATTTAAAAGTTTTTGTCCCTGAATCACTCAAAAAATTTTTGAAAGACTTAACTTTTATTCAGCAGAATGGAGCTTTCCATTTCCTATTTCTGTTTCTTTTCTAACTAAGGCATGTGTAGTGTATGGCATTCTTTATAACACACATATTACATTCAGAGACTGAGGCTGATGTCAGCTACAAATTAGCTTCAGTTAAACCATTGCAGGGGATCTCTGGAAACTGAGTCTATCTACAAGATGGTCGTTTCAGTGGCAAAGGGTGCTAGCAATTCTCAGATCCTTGAGTGACAGGTCAGAAGGAGCAAAAGCTGTCTGCTGAAGTGTATTGACAGTGGCACTGGAATATTCATTCACAGGTTCAGATCCTGTTAGGCAGCCTCCGCTAGCAAAATACCTCAGGTTAGGTGGGCCTAACCCCCCATAGGAGGCTGCTTGGTGAGCCTGATAGTGGTAGCACTGAGTGTTTTGGTGGAGGGAAACAAAAATAAAAACACTCACAGCTGTATGGGGCGGTGATAATATTTCAGCGGACAGAATTAGTAGGGGCAGGTTTTTTTCTGGCTTCAACTTTGAAAAGTACTATCAAATCTTGTAACACAAGCTAGTGCTAGGTGATTTATAGGGTATGTATCTGATATAAAACCGAGTTGGTTTCCCCCCTCCCACTCAGCTTCCCTTTGTATATGCTGCAAGTATAGGCACTCCCACTGGAAGATGTTAATGAAGATTCAGAAAACTGGTGTAAAGTTTAGAGTGGAAAAGAGGACATTGCCGAGGTGAGTCCCACATAAAGCTTGTGGGTGGCATGGGTTGGCAGCCCAGGAGACAGGAGCACTGAGACCTGAGAAGGGAACAGAATAAATTCTTCAGTTGCTTCCACACTCCCCACCTGGCCCTCTGTCCATTGCCAGCTTTCCTGCAGGTAGTGGACATGATCCTTCTGCCCATTCCTAGCCTTCTGTTCCCTCACCCTCGCTCTCCTCTGCAGCCTTCTAGCCATTTCTGGTTCCCTACCGGGCAGTTCAGCTACTTATTCACCTAGGTCTGGCAGACCTAGCCTGCTTCTTTGTGTAAAGCGTAGAGCAAGACCTGGCAGATGGCAGTGGCAACAGGAAACAGGAAAGACGTCAGTCACAGTGTGGTGCAACCAACCTACCTTAGGTGTTCTTTTTTTAAAATAGGAACTTGCCATTATGGTGAAGGAGTTCTCTCTGTGGGACACAAGCTACCCTGCAGAGAAATGCAATGTGTCCTTATAAATACAGACTACACAACAGGTTACAGGGATTCCCCAATCTGCCAAAGCAGCATTTTTTCTCTGAGACCTGATACTGAGAGGGAGAGTAGTTGCATACTTCGCTACATTCACTTTAGAAAGCAGATAGGGAGTGCTTCGTAAGAAAGCAAGAATTCTTATTACAGAAGAAAGTAGAAGAAAGTAATGCTATTTGGTTCTAAGTGTTTTAAAATCCTAACTACGGGAGTCAGCCAAGGGACAATAAACGGTCAGTGCATCCATGCTGATAGGTTTCTTGAAATGGAAAACTGAATGAATACCTAGTCTTCTCCATCACAGTTTTACCAGACCTTGCTCTCCAACCATAGTTGACTGACTTCTGCTTTCCTCTCATTTTGCCAGTTATTAGGGGATCAAAGATGGCCAGTTCCCCAAAAAGTTGTCAGTGACTGTTCTATCAAAAACTTTTCCCTATTGTGGATGGTTCCCAGGGTGATGTAAAGAATCAGCACTGTACAGTGAGTTGTATCAAATTTCTAACACACCCTGAGATACTCTGTACTAATGGCTTTGAGAATGGATCTGCTAGAAACTGAAATGGTGTACTCATGCTTTAGTAGTTTCTTAGGGATTATCATCATTCTCATACCAGGCTGTTCTCAGGGACATAAAAATAAATTATAAGAAGAATTAAAAGAATTTATAAGAATAAAAAGAGAGAAAACTAACTTTTTTTGTCTAACTTTTCATGTTTGTTTTTGTTTAACACTCTCTCCTTCAGAAAGTGGATGTTACCAGCAGGGCAGTTGTGGAAATAATGGCAAAAACAATAGAGTATCTTCAGCCCAATCCAGGTAATGTAATTTCACAGTCTTACAGTACTTGCAGCACTTTTTGAAAGTACTCTTTCTCACCAGTACAAAAGTCTGACAGTGTAAAATCTCACCAGTCCTCGCTGATGCGATTAAGGTTAACACAAGATTGGTGAAGTTATTGTGAAATAACAGAGATGAGTACAGATTTCTGTGTCATGGGTATGGGCACAGGGGAGGCCAATCAGCCCACAGGTGGGGATCAGGAGAGACACAGTAAGACTGCGTGAGGCATCTCTTACTGTCTCAGTCATTCACCATGTGAAGGTAAAGGACCAGGCAGTCCTTGCAGACCATGAAATAAAGGCAAAGTTCTGAAGCAACTTCCTCCATGGCACAGGAAGAGATAGCACTTTTCATCTGGTCCTCTGGTGATTTCCCTTATTAGAGTTAGTAGAAAAGGGAGGGTGCAAAAGAGTTGTTGATACCATACTGGTGAAAAGGAGAGAAATGGGTATAGTCAGAGATGACTAAATTGAACCTTCAAAATAGAAATCAATGAGTGTTTTCCGTGAGGAAATGAAAGAATTGGTTTGTGATAGGGCTGATGGAGAGCTACATGTTCCTCTTTTGCCAAAGATCCTCACAAGGAGGGGTGATCTGGACCTGTAATAAATAAGTAAACTATTAAATTGAAGAGTATGAAGATTTCTATAGCAATCTAGGAACTACTGTAAGTCAATGCGAGTATCACTGATAGGCAATGGAGTTAGCTTGTGCAAAATCAAGGTGAAGGTAAAATTAGGCCCTCTAGCTACCATAAGTATCTTAGAGTGTCATGGAAGTACAGACCAAATTCACTCATTCACACTAAGGAATATATATTCCTAATAGCTGGAAACAAACTTGAGCTGGTGTGAAATATTTCAGCTCCAGTGTGGTATACTGAAGGACTATTGCTGGTATAGATTAATTGGTGATATTTTTATCTTAGATTACAGAAAAAAAGGGGAAATAATAACTCAATGACGCTGACAGTGAATTGGAAAAAAAAAAAGAGAAGGATGAATAGTGTTTACAAGTTCAAGAACTGCTAGAGAGAAAATAATGATGACTAGAATGGTTTCTATGTCAACATATGAAATTCTGTTTATGACACGAGTCCACAGCTTCACTGCTCATTGTCAACAAGTACTCTGCAGGAAAAACAATAGGACTGACAAACATTATGGAGCTAGTGATAAAATTGTGACTACTGTCAAGCTGCTGTTCTGCAACACTGTGTAGACTGAGTAATAAGCTTTGGCTGTTTGGTGCTTCTCTGACTGCCTTCCTGACACATCTGAGTGGTTAGGATTGCTGTGAATCATGAAACAGGCTCCCATCAAAAGCAGGTAGCAAAATTTCTGGAAGTAGCTAAGTGTATGAATTCAGGCACTTCAGGCTGATGTAGATTCGCAGTGCTGCAGGAAAGAACAGTTTCCATAGTCCAGCTACATATCCCTTCTTCTGCTTGTGGCACATGCAAGTAGAATCAGAAAATTAAAATCATAATAGGCAGGAGGAAGATTTACTCTCATACATAGAAAATGAAGTCATGTTATTCATTTCATCAAACAAATCCTTGAACAGCAGTATTTAACAGAAGATTAGAAGTTTACTTGTGTTTGATAGGGAGAAGAGAGATTGGGATGTAGCACACATTCCTTGAAAAGGAAGATGTGCCCTGAAAACACGAATAGGCATGGATAACGTAGGACTGTGGTTCTAGAGATCAACTGGCTTCATGGTGTTTTGAAATATCAACAAAAGAAGTATGCATCGTGGTCTAACTTCATAAAACATTTAATTAATGCTGGAATGGAGAAGGAAAAGGATATTAAAGACAAAGGTGAAAGCTATTGAAAGAGATGTTGGGCTGAGATTAGTGCAAATGAAAAAGATAGCTTTGTGACTCCCCAGTTATGAAAAAAAAAAGCTGAAGGAAACCTGGAAATTACTGAAGTTGAACATGATGAAGACTTAAAGGCTTTCCATGCAGATGAATGTGACCATATTTCAAGCAGAAGATATGCAGGATGAACAAGATTGAAAGTACAAAGAATGAGTGATTGAATTCTCTGTTTAATTTTCTTTCAAAAGCTTTTGGCAGCATTCTTATGATTCACTGTGGTTCTGCTAATACTTAATATTAAGGTAAATCATTAGTGACACCATGAAAGTAAATGTAAAGGAGAGGGAGTGTAACTGGGAAAATAATCAACCACTCAGATCACTTGCATGTGATGCTTTGTGCATCTTTGCCTGTCCTCGCTCAGGTTGAAATATAACGTAGAGAAGAAAGCACATGGCACTAGCACAATAAAACAATAGAACTGAAAATCTCACAGTGGGATTTTGAAATTGGCTGAGGACAAACTTACTTTTGCTCCTGTGGAAGTTACTGGAACCAACTTTAGAAGAAAAAAAGAGGAATGAGACCACTGGCAGATGTATTCTAGATTCCTACTAAATTCTTATTTTAATGTAATCATGATTAAATTATTAGATAAATCATCCAAACATACATTTTTCATGCTTATATTTCTTCTCTTTAGGATATGTTTCTTGCCCTTCCCTTATTATCCTTTCATCTCTTTCATTCTTTTCCATACGTTTTGCTTTCTACTCTTACCTTGCTGTCCAGAATATAGCCACTTCATCTTTTTATATTCCCTCTCACATTTTTTCTTTTATTTCTGAAAGTACTCCCATTTGTTCCTGATTTATTCAGCTTGCTGCCTCCATTCCCCTGACTAATTTTGTTTGTGCATTAGTTTCGTTTGTGCTTCTGTATTTTCTCATTGCCACCATCATTTCAATGCCATTTTTAAAGGCCAGACACTTCATTAAAATGCAGTTTCTTATACTGAACAGTCAGTAAGTCTGCTGACTGTAGTTTTGTAGTGGGTAGAAAGAGAAGGTGTCAGAAAATTCACATGTTGAAAAACATGATCTGATGGCAGTCAAGGGTAGTGAAAAAACTAAAAAAAACCATAATTGCTATATGTTAAAAATATATTTTCCTTTCATAGCTGCTTCTCAGACAAAATAAGTTCTATGAGACTTGTCTGATTTTCCTGTGTCTGTTTCCATGTCTGTATCTGTGCATACATTTATAAACCACAAAGTGAAACATACAACAAGAACTACCTCTTGATGTGCACTTTTAACAATAAATTGAAAGAAAAACATTTATTGATTCCAGTTCTAGTGTTTTGTTTTGTTGCACAAATGTGTGCAAGGTTCAGTTTTGACCAATGAAATCGGCACACAACAGTGTGAGCTACTAATGTTTTCTAAACAGAAATACTAACTCTCAAGAGCACCTAACAATGTCAGGCCTTTGCAAGTGGAAAGGTAGAGGCATTCATAGCTGCCCTCCTCTAGTACAGACAATAATGTAATTAAGAAACATCCTCTGAGTTAGCTTGCTGGCAATGGGATTTAGCTGGCAAAATTTGAACTTAAGTAGTGTTAATTAATTCACTCTCTGCAGGCCTTTCGGATTCTGTAATTGCAAAAATTCACTAAAGCACATCATCAAACAAATCAGTTCTTTTGTGTGTGCTGTCTTTGTTTTCATCAATTATGATAATTGTGTCCTTTCTTCTGATCTGCAGTTGAAAGTCATATTGAAGTAAGAGTTTCCCCAAACCTCCATAAAAAGCAAAAAGGGTTTCAAAGGTTGTTGGACATCATGTTTGGGGACATAGATTTTATTTAATGTTCTACAACAGAAAATCTTCCAAACGTTTAAAAATGGGGGGCACCACAGTTTAATGTTGAGTGTACCTAGTCTGAACCTCTTCTTGAGAGCAAGGCTGTCTCAATCTCTATCTCATTGGCTACCTAGGGATTTTAAGATTAAGAATTTGGAGATATCTTACAGATTTTCTTGCCTGTCATGTGTCAGACATACTGTCGTGGAAGTGTTTCTAGGCCTACTTCTGTCCGAGTCGTTTCAAGGGAAGCTTTGACTTCAGGTGCTGGACAGAGACTCCTCTCTATCCTACCAGCAAAAACAAAATGGCAGTATTTCATTCCTTCATTCCCAGGGCTTAGTCCTAAACTTAGAAAATGTCTTTCAAATACATTTTAGGTAGCTCAGATAAGTTTAAACACAGGAGTGCATTCACGACTGTGTAAGCAAACCAACTGCATGTTTGTGATATTGTCACTTGCCTTCTTTAGCTTCCAGAGCTAAACTCAGCATGATCAACACTATGTCAAAAATTCGAGGCCAGGAGAAGGGACCAGGCTACCCTCAGGCAGAAGCCTTGCTGGCAGATGCGATGCTGAAATTTGGCCGAGAACTTGGCGAAGAATGCAACTTTGGTAACTTTTACTTCCTTTTCCCTTATAGTGCAATAAACATGATAGTAAAATTTCATATAACTTTCATTATTAAAGGTCTGCGCTCTAATAGAGGATGAACTTCTGCAAGAATCATTAGAATTCTACTTCATCAAACTGTTCCTTTAAGGTCGGTCAAGGCCTGTTTAAGTACCTTTTGCAGATTTGGACTAGAGAAATTTTTTGCATGAATGAAAGTCAGATTGTTTCCATTCAGACCCATATCCATATAAGTTAACCCTCTGTCATAGGTAGTTGTACTGGAATGGAAGATGTGCATGTACAGACACTGTATTATTGTCAATGCATAGACACAATAAAGCCCTTTTGTCCTCAGAATCCTTATACTAACTGTTATTTTCTTAGTAACAGACAAGGAATAAAAGCTAATAGATTTTTAATAGGCTTTGGCCTTTTTTCTGACCAAATTCCACATTTTAAGGCACTAGTGAATACTCTTGTCTTATCTGTCAATTGCTCCTCCCTCCAAGCCCAAATAAGTTTACAACTGAGTTACAAATGTTAAACTGGCTCTTAACATTATGTTCTTCAGCAGTAGACCTATAATTAGAAGTGATGACATTCACAACAGTATACTTTGTCTTTCTGTTGTGTTTTTTTGGCTTCTCTTTTTCCATTCCTCTATAGGTCATATAGGACCCTCAAATACTACTGTGAAAGTTCTGTTTTCTATTTGAATCTTCATAAAATTGTTTTCTTGTCATAAAGACATCTGCAATAGAAAAAGTACTTTCTTACTTGTTTTATGTGATTTACTAGTTAGCTTGACAGATATAGGTAGATTTGTGCTAAAGACTACTGTTTGAGTTTTTTTTAATTGGTTGTCTCTCATTTGCTAAATTTCAAACACATTTTTAAAAGGAAGATCAGGAACTAACACAACTTCTACAAATTACTGTATGTTCCTTGATAACTGCACTAGCAGGCAGTAGCATAGATACGGCAATTATTTTCACATTCTTAACTAATAGCAGCTATTATGGCTGCTTGTCCCTTGTCCAGTCTGACAGACTCTCTCATTTTGCAGTGCATTCCTGGCATCCCCTGCTTGAGAAACAAATCCTTCTGATTTCTCACATTTTTTGTTTTTTGACTCTTTGTATTCTTTGAAAGTGGATATTTTTTTCCTCCAACCTACACCTCAAACCAGGAGGGTATGTTTGAGCTTCTTGCTTTTGTTTTTGTGCAGAGGAATTAAAACAGAGTGGTAGCCCTCAAGTTAATCTTGGAGGACATCTTAGAAGGCTACTAAAGTTGCTGAAGTTTATGAGCTTGAGACACCTACACTTCAGTAGTCTATGTAGTAGACCTCTGAAGTGTACTAGTACTGTGAAGTCTATAGTTTCATAAAATAAAACTTTCATTAAAAAAAAAATAAATCTTTGAAATTAAGAATTTTTACATTTGATACTATTACCAGCCTTACCGATAGAAATGGGGAGACCTAAACTTGAATTAGAACTATTTTTTAATGTACTCTGGTGATGGCAACACTGGAGCAAGTACAGATGATTCTATTCTAGCATGTTTCAATAGAGTGAGGAATGAACAAATAATGAGGGATATGGAGGAGACTATCTTGACACAGCATGGAACCTCAAATTCAGCTGTATTACAAGGCATGAAGTCTTGGTGGCTGCAGAACTGTAAAATGCCCTTTCACTCAGTGCATTGTTTTCTGTTTCTTTCCTAAACTTAAGACTTAAAATGAAATACTAACTGAAGTTTCCATAACTCAGTTTCATTCTACAGTGACTCAAGACTAAGTTATTTTGAGATAAAGTGTGTATCTTTTCTTTCAGGACCAGCACTTGCTGATGTGGGAGAAGCTATGAAGGAGCTTTCTGAGGTCAAGGACTCTTTAGACATGGAAGTGAAGCAAAACTTCATTGACCCACTTCAGAATCTACATGACAAAGATCTAAGAGAAATACAGGTGTTGCCCACAATGCAGCATTTTAACAATGCCAAATGTGTAGACTGCGTATATGTTCAGAATTTGCATTACTGGTGTAGTTTAAAATGGGCATTCAGATTTGCAGATGACCTGATTTTAGTCTCTTCTGGCTTGAATTCTGCTTTTCAGTTCTGTCTCTCTAGTTGGTGGTTTAGAAAGGGAAAGATCCAAATTCTAATGTTTTTTGATAGTGGCATCATTAAGGTTATGGAGACATGAACACAATATTCTAATCTTACCATTTGAAAGCTCATTTCACTACATAGGTGTATAGGTGTTTACATTCCATTCTGTAGTGTATGGCAGATGCTTATATGTGTAGTAGCTGCTATTCTGACCTTAGTAAGGCTTTCATACTGTTGAATATATGTGGATGAAAGATGTTTTGAGTCCTTTGATATAGTTTACAAGGTTGATAAAGTTATGCATATCATAATAGATGACAAATTGATTCTTCTGAGGGACAGTAAACACCTAAACTAATCATGCTTTTACTGGTAGCATTAAGTTTTGGCCATCTTGACATGGCAGCTGCTAAACAGATTAATGTGAATGTTACGTCACTTAACAATCTAGAAAATCTTTAATATAAGATAACTTTCAGATAATTTGGTGGTCTGATAGAGATGATAAAAATATTTTCTGTGTCACTTTGTTTATGAGAGCTGTTACACAGGCAAAAATATAATAAATTGTGCTTTTAAAATGATTTTCTCCTAAACATCTAGGGAAAAAAAGTAGTATTTAGGAAATTCTGCATCGGAGTTAAAAAGCTAGAAATCTGCTTGTCTTTTATACAGATGGAAATTGAAGTTGTCCATTCTGTGTGGACTTTTTTTAGTGTTGGTCAGTCATTTAGACCATTGCTTCTTAAATGATACATAAAACCACCTAATTCATGATTCTGTTTCTCCCCTCTGGAGAATGGCTGATGTACAGCAAACAGCACATGCTTGGAAGTGTGTGTGAACCACCTGCTTACAGTGCAGTATCAGGAGAGTTGGGGAACATCCTTTGTTCTGTGCTTGTGTTTGCATTTTTTGTTTTTTAGCATCACCTGAAGAAAATGGAGGGTCGACGCCTGGATTTTGATTACAAGAAGAAAAGACAGGGCAAGCTCCCTGATGAAGAGCTTCGTCAGGCTCTGGAGAAATTTGATGAATCAAAAGAAATTGCTGAATCAAGCATGTTCAACCTTCTGGAGATGGATGTGAGATACCCCTGTTAATCTTTGACCAGAGTCTTAGATATTAGAACTTTCCTCCTTGTTGGACACAGAGGCTCAGAAGCTGTAGTAAAGTACAGCATGTTCATATAGGACTAATTTTTTAGGTATTTTATAGGTAACTGAGCTAAAAAATATAAATCCTCTACAACATTGTAATGCTTCCTAACTGCAGAGTGTTACTTACTAAACCAAAATGTCTTTCTTTTTAAAATTATATAATGTAAGTCATGACTTTTACTTAGTTATGGTTATAGAGTCTGAACCAAGGCTTTTGCTCAACTGTTTGGGCCCCTGAGAGGATTGGTAAAGATGAGAAATGAACTCACAGTCCCATGGTCTTTGCTGTAATCAGATGCAACAGTAAATAGGAAAACCAAAGTTAATCTGACTGTTTATATCTGACTCTGCAGCATATGTTTTGCTTATAGACTGGTTAGGATTGAACATTTATAAGGTTTATCTAATCTTCTATTTATAATTAATGTTGAAATTGTAAAATTAAGTGAGAAGAAACATTTATCTCTTTTGGAGGAAAAAACATGTCAGCTGAAGTCTGTCTTAACAGAATATATAGTCAAAGGAAAGTCAGTGTAAGTATTTCTGTTGATGTAAATTATTGGATTTGTTTTAAGTTTAAATACACACACACGGCTGGGCTTCGCAAACGAAGATTTGGGAAGGGCTCTACCCACATTTGTTGCAAGCGTGCTGGTGGCTGAAAAGGCCAATACGAGACAGGCGTGTCCGGTTGCAGAAGGCACAGCAGAAAGACTCCTTAGGTGGTATATTCTGCAAGACACGATTCTTTCTGCGTTACCTTTTCTCCTCAAGAGTGATCCTATGTGCTTTCTCAAAAGCATCAGCAGCGTTATAGATGGTGTGTCTCCAGGCCTCCCGACTGGAGGCCAGAGTAGACCAGTTGTGGTGATCAATATGGCCAAGGCTGAGATGTTGTTTCAGGGAGTCCTTGTATCTTTTCTTCGGGGCTCCTCTCATGCAGCAGCCGGTGGCAAGTTCACCATAAAGCAAGATCTTAGGGAGGCGGTGGTCCTTCATCCTGGAGACGTGCCCTGCCCAACGCAGCTGTGTTCTTAGTAACATGGCCTCAATACTTGTGACTGCTGCTTGTTCTAGAACAGATGTGTTGGTTACATAATCTGACCAGTGGATGTTTAGGATTGTACAAAGGCAGCGTTGATGGAAGCGTTCTAGGAGACGCAGGTGGTGGCGGTAGATGACCCATGATTCGGAACCGTATAGGAGAGTAGACAGCACTATGGCTCTGTAAACACTGATCTTTGTACTTTCCTTCAAGTGTTTATTTCACCAAACTCTTTTATGATGCTTTCCAAAAGCACTGTATGCCTTTGCTAACCTGTAAGTTTAAATACACACCTCATCCAATTCTACATTCTGTCACCGGATTGCTGTAGAGCAGCCATAACAAACCTGAAATATTTGCATATAGAAATTAATATTTGCATAAAAGTGAAATATAGATGTGCTGAAATAAAAAAAGTATTAAAGGTTTGTAGTTCTAATCCTTATAGTAACATCCATCCCCATGCAGCCAGACAGTGCTGGCCTGCATTACACCATTGCAGCCTTGTGTTTTATGGAAACTGCTGACAATTGCATTGCCCACACAAGTGTTTTGGATGTTTTTTACCTCATGAAGTAGAATGCTATCTGCCTTCACAACAAATATTCTGCATCCAAGTGTATGTAGTATCATCCTGTTTTGATCTGCTTCACAGGTCAGAATACAATAAAAGCATAACCATAGTCCCTATGGTTTTGTGCCCCTCAGAGGCAGGGTGGGAGAAGATGTATTATGCTTTCATTACAGCCTCATTTACTTTCATAGTGTTCCCAAATCTTCATTCGTGAAGCCTAGCCATGATGATGTTGTTTCTGAATGTGGTAGGTCTGTGGGCTGCTGTTCATGCAAATCAGCCATGGAGAGATGATCGGCAGAGAAGAGTTGCTGTTACCATTCCAGATCAGGTCATAACCAGACATGATAATGAATAAAGACTGATATGTAACTATTTATTATTAACTACAAAGACAAATCAAGTTTTTAGAGAGATAAGTAAAACCACCTTTGCAGTGGACAGTGGTCTTTGCTCGCTATTGCTTAGCTGTTAATATTCACCTAACATCTGATGTTTGAATGTCAATCCTCAGATTGAACAGGTGAGCCAGCTTTCTGCTCTTGTCCAAGCCCAGCTGGAGTACCACAAGCAGGCCACACAAATCTTACAGCGAGTTACTTCTAAGCTGGAAGATAGGTAATGCACTTTTTGTAAGTTTATTAAATAGATTTTTTGTTAGTTTTGCAGAGGCAGAAAACCTGCGAGTAGAATCCAGCGCTGTTATCTTTCTCAGTTTGGTATTTGTATGTTTATGAAAGCAAGGGCCATTGCAAGCTGGGCAATTGCAAGCTGGGGCTTATATGTTTTGGAAATGCATCTACTTCTGAGTATGACTCAGTCAGGACTGAGTTCAGGAAAGCACCTCAGCTCAGTAAAGCTGTTAAATGTAATTTAACTGGAAGTAAGTGTTTATAAATATTGAATTCCATGAGACTTACAACTTTGGATTCCTTACTGTTTGTGCATGTATTCACAAAGTACTCATTCTGAGAGGATATTAATAATTGCTTCTGAAAAAGAGTATCTTGTTGCATTCTCGTCTACCTGAAGATCCTCCTAAGCCAGGTAGTGAGACTGTCCTTATTTGCCACCTTCTTAAATACTCCTTTTTCCAGTTTTATTATAAGATCAAACTTGATACAAGACTTTAATGAGTTTACCTCTTCCCTGCTTTTCTCTAACAGCATATGCCATTTGAATTGAAATAATATCTTTCTAAAATAGAGTTTTATAATTTTTAGTTTAGAATTTTTGTTTTCATCAAAAGAGATTGATCAGCTTCCCAGACATACATCCTTCTTCAAGGAAATTTAACATACAGGAAATATTTCCTTAGTCCATATGGTTCTCGAAGACTCTTAGTAAAGACTGGATATAATTCCCAAGACGAGATAATGTTCACATACTGTGTGAACCTGATTATGCATGATTCTTTGCTGTTTTCTGATGTCATTAGTATAGATCAAATTACTGGTACTGCTGCGTCTGTCAGTGTTTATTTTCTCAGAGCATACATTCTGAAAACCTCATTCGGTTCTAAGTGTTAAAATTACGATTTGGAGCAGCACTTGTTTTGGTAGGTAGGCTGCCCAGCTGACTGTTTCAGGATATAGTTTGCAGTACTTTCTAAACAGCTAACAAAACAATTTGCAACACTTCTAAATTAATACTGCAATTCACTTTCTTTACAAAAGTATTAAAAAATCCTCGGGAGCAGGTGGGTTGTTTTGTAGTCCATAAATTATGCCATTAAGCGAACTTACCTCTCTCTGCAATAGATTTCTCTTCCTGTATCTATTGAGATCATCCTTTTCCCTTTTGAGTAATTTTAGATTTTCAAGGATCTTGCATCAGATTGCTATTATAGTTCAGCTGAAGTACATATTTTGCATAAGCTTACTGTGCATCCCTAATTGTAAAAAGTCTGCTGGATAAATCATCCTTTGTTCACACCACTGGACACAAATTAGAGCTCTGTGATATGCTCATGCCAGAGATGAGGCAGGAATGTAGAGCTGTCACTATTTGAACTACTACTCTTTTCCTGCTGGTGATACGCAGGTGGAAAGGAAATGCATGGCCCCTGGATTTTGGGGTTTGTTTTTTGACTATATGGAACAGAAAATAAATAATGCTTTACTTTTAAGTTGAACAAATTTGTTACTATTCACTCTCAGTGATGTCTACAGCAGATATTGCCTATTTTGTAGATACTTTAAAAAAAAAGATGGGAATGGAACCTATTCATGCTGTTGTTTGGCATGGACAGTGTCTTTTAACTATCAACACTGTCCTGTGTAAAATATTCACCAAAGAATGAAAGAAAGTAAGAGTTAGATTGCAAAAACCATGAAAAGTTTAAAAATGCACTTGTATTCTGTTTTCTCTGGGCTTTTTAAATTAGACTTCAGGACTTTCTTCAGGAACTGCAAGTGCAAGAATTTTCATTTTTCTTCTAAACTTCCTTTAAATACCATGTTTCCAGGAACTGGGATTTTAGAATCTTGGCAACCATTAGGAAGCTTGCAGTAAAATTAATAAAAACTGGAAGATCAGCAAAAGCTATTACTTTTAAACTTCCCATTTCACCAAGCAGAAGGTGGATGTAGTTTTCACGATATAGTATCACGACAGAGTGGCTGGGAAGAAGGAATGGCTTCCATGGAGATGTTTCTTTTCTTAAGAAACATGGCCAATGCTGAGCTTTTGGGTAGTTTTTAGCAAGCCACTGGAACTGTCACTTTATAGTTCATGAGCAGAAAAAGATGGTGTTTGTTTCATGGAAGTATTAAGTGTAACAGAACTTGTTTAAATATATTTTTCTTCAGAGCTTTACTGGCTTGAAAATGCAAATTTTGTTAATGAGTGAAACACAGCAAAAACTTTTTATTTAAGTTTATTTTGACAGCTTCAATTATTTGTGTTTTTAATATGGTTATGAGTTTGGTTATTTTTTTATGTAGAAGAAAAGCAGTCTCTGGGGACTGAGTGATACTAATAATATTGTTATTAGGATCAAAACCTGTTAGGTCTTTTCAATAGATAAATCAAAATGTGCTATCAACAGCAAGTCTAGGGCAGATCTAGAAAAGGTTAGAGAAACCAACTTGTCTTTTAAATCTAGAGGTCTTGACTCAAGTATTCTTCCATATGTGGTATTAGAAATATATGTTGTTCTACGTAAGCTGTTCATCCATTGCCTGGATTTTACACGGAAATCTAAAATGTACCCTTTCCTAGAAATTCTAGATATCTCAATTAAAAGAATAAGTTGAAATGAATGATATATAAAGTTTTTGAAAGTCAGGAAGACTGGAGTTTTGTCCCTTTGTGAAACAGGTATTCCAGACTGCAAATTACCAAGCTTTCAACTGAAGTCAGTACATTCCCACAGTCTTCTCCCAAAATGACAAGAGTTGGCACCAACGAGCTGAATAGTTAATGCTTGCCAGGGATAGAAGCAAAATTCTTGCTAAAGTGGGGACAGAGATGTTTATAAAAGCCCTTCTGTAAGCATTGATAATCACATAACAAGTTTTTCTCCATAGAAGCTCTTTGTTATTGTGAGACAAAAGGAAGACAGGCAAAATACTAGGTTTCTGGAAGGAAAGAAAAATTAGCAGCCTCACACCAGGTGTTTTTTGGGAATTTAAATTATTGTTGTAAACAAAATACAGTACTCCAAATGACAAAACTTGTTTAGTGTGGATGATTGGTTGATGAGAACTTCAGCCATGGAAATAAAGATGTTTGGTGTGTCTCATCTGCTAACAAGATACTAACTCTTGACATTTAATGTTTTGGTAGAATAAAAGAGGCATCATCTCAGCCCAGGCGAGAATACCAGCCCAAACCCCGTATGAGCCTGGATTTCACAACTGGTGACAATGCACAGCACAATGGAGGAATATCCCATGCCACCACACCCAAACCATCAGGTAATGGCAGTAACAAAGTGAGCAAAAAAGCCATCTGTGTTTGAAGTTTTGTATCAGTGCAGAAGTTGCATGCTTTCTTCTGGAGATTAGTTGTGAGGGAAGATGAAAATGGGGATAGCATAGGAGAGAGCTGTTTGAACTGTTGTTTCTTTGTAAAGTGTTCACATCTCCAGGCAGGAGAACAGGAATGGACCATCCACTGCTTTAAATGTGTCTTTGGGTCGAAAAGGTCCTTTGTACTAGAAGGTTACCTTGTAATACAGATGTTTACAAAACAGCCATTTAGAAAACCAAAATAACAACTGAAAGTTTTACATGAAGATGCAGAAACCTGAAGCCCACCAGACCTCCATAACCTTATCCTGCTTTTCAGAACCAGGTATTACAACACAATGAGCCTGAAAGTAAAAATCACTGAAAAGAAAAACTCAGCCATCTGAGCTGGTTTTTTTGTCCAGCTGGGAGCAGCACAATCAAGATGAAGCATTTATATGAGCGTGCATAATTAATATATTTAATAACTGTTTTTTCATATATATGTATTATTTCATATATATATATATATACATACCTACTAAGAAAGCCTTATTATTTGTTTCATACCGTAAGGATCTGTTATCCCATGTTATGGTGAGGGTGGTCCTCTGTCCAGACCCTCATGTCAGTTATTCCACTTTACCTCAGTGACAATTGCGAGCATATTCCACCTTGCAAGACTGGATTTTTTTCACTAGGTATTTAATCAAGATTTCCTTCCTTTTCATCACATCCAGATGTGAATGTTTGATGTCCTCCCAGATATAGACAGTAACAGTCTCTCCATTTGCCACCTGCAACTAGAAATTGTCTTACACAATCTTGTGAATACCTAGCAATCTCCTCACTATGCAATCAAGGAAAAGGATACAATAGAGATTCCTTGTGTGGCTTGAGTCTTGCATGCTGAAGCTCTCCTCATTCCACCAGTAATTTTATTGTTCACTCTTTTTTGTAGCCGCATGAACACTTGTCTGTGCTAAGGCAGTGCAGAC
The DNA here is from genome assembly GCF_003945595.2 of Pipra filicauda. Lineage (NCBI taxonomy): Eukaryota > Metazoa > Chordata > Aves > Passeriformes > Pipridae > Pipra > Pipra filicauda. Next base: position 752,652 of record NW_024104490.1, read on the forward strand.
TGATGTTCCTATGTCTCTTCGTCTCTTCAGCATTCATATTTTTCTCTTCAGAGAGCAGTATTTAGCATTTTCTTCTTTTTTTTATTTGTTTTTTGAAGTGCTTGTTGGTTTCAGAGAAATGCTTTCTTCTTTGAAAATTCTTGAATGTATGTTTGGGGTGGTTCATTTAAAGAGTTTATTTGCTAATTCTTCTAAATTTCAGCTGGTAGCAATGAGGATACCAAATACATGTTGTATAGCTTGTTGGTGTCAGCACAATAGTCTTCCTGACAAAGAAACCAAAATATACTGTGAGTGATATGTAAAGAAAAGAAGTAAGGTTTTATTACAGAATTTAATAAATTAAATCTGGTATTTGAAAAACTTGCTCTGTTGAGATCTATAGAAATGAAATATTTTTGTCCTAAAATAGCTTAAGCATGGGTCTTCTAGCCAGAGTGAGTGTTCGAAATGAATATGCAAAAAATTTGAATCTGAAAGTTATTCACCTTGAAGCCAGTATACATGGAAAAGTAGAACTGTCATTTTGATGGAGTGGCATGTGTTGTTTCATTCAGACCACTGGAAGTGTATGAACTTTTACTGTGGGAAGTCAGGTAGGGATATGATTTCTTACAATTTAGTGCTACTAAATGCTAAATATTTTAACTAGTAACAATTTTGCTTTTGGTAGGCTTGAGGCTATAGAGACTTCAGGGGGAGGGAGGATATTTGTTAATTTTGTATAATGTATGAATATCTCATTAACTAATGACTTATAATAATATCCATTAGCCATCTTAAACAGTTTATGGTCAGATGTTCATGAACTAGCATATTAGAAAGCTCTCAATTTCAAATTTGTTCTGAATCTATCCTGCTGGCCCTGCAATCAAGTGTTTTATAAGAAAAGGTCTTTGGAAATGTCATATTAAAATTCAGAGGATTTCAAGCATATGCAGTGGTATTACCTGTATCAGTGAAGTTTTCAAATAAAGGGCAAAGACACAGTTATATCTTCACCGTTGTTTTAGGGTACCCCTTACACTACTTACCTGAGGTAAATAGACAAAGTGTCTCTGTGCCTGTAAAGCTGAAAATACATTAGGACTTTTGTGGTGTGGTCCTGATGGTAGCTTAGTTATTTTTGGATTCTCAGACATTTACTAGCTGGAACATAGAGTAACTGAAGGTTACCAAAACTGATGGTTGTCTTCTAATGAAGTTTAGCAGATTATCAAAGAACTGTCATCAGCATATAAGTGATACTTGAAACAGCAAAGTCTGTCATAGGTATAGTGGTAAAATGTTGAGATTTTTAAGCACATTGGTTTTTTGTGTTTCTTCTCCATAGGTGCTCACATGGATCAGCCGTGCTGCCGAGCTCTGTATGACTTTGAACCAGAAAATGAAGGGGAGCTGGGATTTAAAGAGGGTGATATCATTACCCTCACTAACCAGATTGATGAAAACTGGTATGAGGGAATGCTTCATGGCCAGTCAGGTTTCTTCCCCATCAATTATGTTGATATTCTAGTTCCATTACCCAATTAGGATGGCTGATCCACCACCTCTGACACATATAGTTGTGTCAGTACCACTGCTTTCAGAATGCTGCTTCTTACACCTTACAAGTGCAAACTGCAGTGGTTAGAGTCATCAATTCCTAATGAGCGTCTTTGGTTTACATGTTGTCATACTATGTGGTGGTGATGCGTTGTATCTTCTGAGCTAGCATAGTGTGGATTAGTTTATTGACCATGCTGGCCTGGTAATAACCAGAGCCATTAGTGAGATGAAACTGGGAAGATGATGGCAAGCGAAACAGGTAACTCAGTGAAATAGCAGAAAGTGAAGGTGGTCTTGGGAAGATAATGCCTATCACTACTGTATTACTTTTCAGTCTTAGTTCTCTATAAAAAGAAGGAAAAGTTCTTGCCATTCCATCTTTCCCTTCCTAATGATACAGTTCACACAGGTCTAACACTGACTAACCAGAACTGTATCTTCCAACCAAACTGGCTGGCTGTTTTCACAGAGAGAGCTTATGTGTAGACCCTCTGGTTTCTCAGAAAGTGAACCACTGCACTGTGTGTCCTGCTGCTCTCTGCTAATTTTTGTATTCTTAATTATTGTTAAAAGGCCTGTTTCCATCCAGAGGTAAACTGTATGCTATGAAATGGGGATTCCTGTAGTAAAAATGTTGGACCACAAACCACCTGAATTTGCCCTTCAGGGACTTTTAGCATGCTCACCAAAATGCCAGTAAATGGGCAAGATGGGGAATAAAACTGGCATTTATTTAATGTTTCTTGTCAAGTCTTGGCAGAAAACCTTGCTGCTTAAGCACCAGATATCCTTTATAAACTCATTCACTGAGGAATACAGTAACCAACCAAACATGACCATCACTTCATTTTGTTTCTGTCTACCATGTGTTCTTCGAACATCATTTGCGCATACTCTCTCCTCAATGAGGACAAAATAAAACATGCTATTTTTTGTGTTGAGCAGTTAAAGACAAGTGGCTGTATATGCAGAAACATTTCTCATCTGTTTAGTTGGTTCTCTTGTGTTCCTCCTTCCTGCACTTAGTGTGTACAGTGTCGTGCCTAGCTTCTTGGCATTCTTTTGGTAACAGTTGCAGAAGTTCTGTTAGTTTAGTTATCCAGAGTTCTATTTATCTAAACTGTACAGACTCTATCAGAGGTTTAATGTGCTGCTTCGAATGTGCCACTTCTATACTGGATGATGTGAAATAAAGACAAATCCCTGCTGCTTAATGTATAAACTATGTCATGGAAAGTATTGTTATTTCAAATAAATGCTGAAAGAATAACTTGAATAATGTTGTGGATTATTGCTTTGTTGCTTTAAAATCTGTTGTGGTAACTTCAGCTAACAAAACTTTTTTTTCAGAAGGCCTATTCGTCATTTCCTGCCCTTTTTTTTGTCATCGTAATTTTGCTTCAGTCACATAGATCTCACACTTATAATGGCCACTGTAAACAGGATAAACTGAACACTGAGCACATTAAATTAATGTCCCAATGACCAACATGCAGTCTTGCAGATACAGGTTATTTCTTATCAAAGAATACGGGTGTTCACAAACTCCCTAGTAAAGCTTAAAGACATGCTAACTTCTAATTTATTTATGGGCTGAAATAAAAACAGAGACACTGTCAGAAGCAAAACAAACTTGACGTGAAGAAAACTAATTGATAGCAATTAAAATATTTTTGTATAGTGAGAAACAAAAAGGAGTATCACCTTTCCTGTCCCAGTTCCTAAGATCAAATTCAATTCTGACTCCTCCCCACCAGCAGCACATGAGCATGAGTAATTGGAGGTTTATGGTCAGTCCATAACATCTCTCTGCTGCTTCTTCCTCCTCATTGTTCTCCACTGTTTCAGTGATAGTTCCCTGCACAGGCCTCAGTGTGAATATCTGCTGATGTGTCATGGATCATCTCCAGCTCATCCTTCTTTAACCTTGATGTTCCCTGTTTCTCACTCTTACTTTCCTCCTCCTCTTATCTCAGCACTATGTACATGTCCCCATGCATGGTGACACACACTGACAAAGTGGAAGAAAAGTCTGTCAGAGATGGCACCTCATTCAAGGCTCAGTTCAGTGTCAGGCTGGACAGGGCTCTAAGCAACCTGGTGTAGTTGAAGATGTCCCTGCTCATTGCAGCAGTCTTGGTCTCAGTGACCTTTTAAGGTCCCTTCCAGCCCAAACTATTAAAAAACCACAGATATAGATACAATTCCTGGAACTTTTTATTACAGTTCTGTACTAAATCCTAGGACTGGCCTCCAAGTAAGTTTCAGTCAGTGACTGCCACCACTGATGGTGGCATACTATAGTTAAGAACTATGTTACAGGAAATTAACTGGGTTAATCATTAAGGCCTAACAGTCACACATAGTGTCCTGGCACACCTCTATTTCATCAGATTATTATTACATAGCATTTGTGAAGGGCATGCAAACATAGGACAACAACCTTAAAGATAATTTTGCATGATTTAGAGCAGAAGGGCAGTTGGCATGCAGTGCTGCCCCACCCTGCTGAGGGGCCCTGTTTTTGAGATCTAGGGAAACATACTGTATTTCAACAAATGGGGCCAGAAGGAATGCACAGAATAGTCAAAAAATCTGTTACATGCCATCGCATGATAACATGGGCCTTGTCTTGACATGTTGCACAATTCTTGGCACTTCCATATTGTTGTGTTCTCCGTCTCGCGCAGCTAATCCCTAAAGAACACTTTATTCCTCAGGTGGTGAGATCAAAATCTGACTTGGCCAAGGGAGAGATTACCAGGGCTGAGAAAAGTTTGTATCTAAAGCTTCAGTGCTAGGATGAAGAGGATGATCTAAAAAGCAGGAGGCTCTTTGGTTTTGCATATCAGGTAGTTCAAAGCTTTGTCTGAGGAGTCCTGTGACTCTTTCATTCTAGAATCACATAAGACATGTTGTTGATGGATACAGCATTCTTTTTTCACTGGGAGACTTACAACTTCAGTCATCCTGCCGCCTAAGGTGTATGTTTTCAGAACTATTTCAAAAATGTGCCATGGGTACCTAATTACCAAACCTGGCTGTAGAACTTCTCCTCACAGTGGAAGTTAGGAAGTCTACCAGTGCTGAGCTATCAGCTGCCAAATATAGATAAATACTTCAGTTTTGATGTTGGATTCTTTTTTCTGTTGAACCCTAAGGTTTCATGAAGCTTTTACCTTCTTAGACTTCCTTTTTTTATTGCAAAATGGATCTTTGTGAAAAACATAGCAAAATACCCCAACAGTTCCCTACGCTCTTCTCCATTTAAATAAAGAAGTGATTGAAAAGGTGTTTTTTCTTATTTTAAAATATCCTCTTCCCTCCAGAAAGAAAGATGGTAGTCACACCTGGAATATTGTATTTGAATCTTGGCTTAGCGATTATACAGACAACTCTCCCTTTGCAGATAGTCATACTGCTTTTCTGGACAAGACTTCAAAATACTATGAGGACTTCTTTTCTGGCTTCACAATTCTAGGTCTTGCAAATCTTTATGGACATCACTATGCTGAGTAATAGCTCCAGAATGTAGCCTAAGCTGATCATATCTCATGAAGGCAGGGATTAGGGTTTGTGTAGGTCGGTGTGGAAATGGGTCTTCTTCCCAGCATGGGGGTAGGCTGATTTTAAGATAGGCAAATGAAATAACGAATCTGGGCATATTCCTAGGTAACACTCTGTAAAGCGAGTACATTCTATAGACGTTTAATTTTCTATAAAGCACCAGTAGATTGTCTTAGACTTCAGCTCAGAATTCCTAGAATGTTCTGTAATTATTTTACTGCTTTTAGGCTTTTAGCATTCTGGTAGTTCAAGTGCAGACTTAGTGGAATTTCCAGAAGGCTTTGCTGTCTTTCCTTGCCATTTGGTCTAATGTGTTGCAGAAGATGGGAACAGTGCAGTGCACTGTAGTGTACAGATAATTTCTAAGCTATTTAATAGTATTTCCTTGGAGATACAGCACAGGGGAGCAGATCAGAGAAACAGCAACTTCTGCCATGCCTTGCTAGAGCTGCTGGTTTTTGAAAGGTCTGACAGCTCTGAGACTCAGAGAACATCTGCCTTTCAAGTGCTTCTAGGGCAGACAGTGGACAAGCTGAAGTCCTTGTAGTAAGAGCCCTCTCCTGGCCCACAGCTCATTTGGTGGGTTAGTGGCAGCCAGCCTCATGCTTCTTGTACTCACTTGCTCAGGGCTTGTGTCTTTTTCTTCACCCTTTATGAAACCTGGAATTGAAAGGAAGCACTAACAATGCAGGGAAACATAAAGGGGATCAAGCACCTGTGCCTCTGCCCATCTGCGAGCTGTGAGACTCCAGGATGGGCTCTCTGACAAGATCTGCTTTCTCGGTACCTGCAGAAACACCCTGGTGCTGCTTTGGGTCACTGAAACTGGAGGATTCAGTGATTTATCCAACTACCATGCGCAGTGCTATCTATGGGACTTTCCTGCCCCTCAGAAGTCATAAACCTGTGGCATTTCCTTTGCTAAGAGCATTCACACAGGCAGCAAGATCCTTCAGTAGGCAACAGCTGTAATAAACATCACTGAGAGCTTTTTTATTAGGGATTCTAATGATCCCCATTGTCGGTCTGTCTCCTCCCACACCAGAATGGCAAGAAATTTGCTGGGCACATGAGAACGGATGCAGAGAGAGAATGTGGCTTCAAATAGGGACCCTTTCCCTGGGCATTGCAGGTCTGCACATCCCTGGACTATAGGCATGTTTGGCACACCATAGCTATTCCTATTTTATCTCCTTGCTGCAGTGAGCATCAACACCAGGGTTGCAAGAGTGACCTCCTATAGGCCCGTGTTAGCTCTACTCTAGGTGCTGAGTACAGGGGAAGAATCACTTCCCTGGTCCTGCTGGCCACATTGTTCCTGATGCAGGTCAGGATGTCATTGGCCTTCTTGGCCACCTGGGCACACTGCTGGCTTCACATTCAGCTCCTGTCAGTTAGTACCCTCAGGTCCTTTTCTGCCTGGCCACTGTCCAGCCACTCTTTCCCCAACCTTGGGGACAACCCCAGTGCTGTCTGGGGTTGTTATGGCCAAAGTGCAGAACCCAGCACTTGGCCTTGTTGAACCTCATGCTGTTGGTCTTGGCCCACTAATTCAGTCTGTCCAGGTCTCTCTGCAGAGCCTTCCTACCTTCCAGCAAATTGTCGCTCCCCCCCAATTTGGTGTCATCTGCAAATTTGCTAATGGTAAACTTGATCCTCTTGTCCAGATCATCACTAAAGATATTAAATAGGACTGGTCCCAACACTGATCCCCGGAGGACACTAGTGACTGGCTACCAATTGGACATAACACTGCTAACCACCATTCTCTGGGCCTGGCCTTCCAGCCAGTTCTTAAGCCAGCCAGTTCTTAAGCCAGCCAGCATCTGTCCAAGCTGTGGGCTGCCAGCTTTTCCAGGAATTTGCTAAGGGAGACGGTGTCAAAGGCTTTGCTGAAGTCCAGGTAGACACATCCACAGCCTTCCCATCATCCACCAGGTGGGTCACCTGGTCATGAAAGGACATCAGGTTGGTCAGGCAGGACCTGCCCCTCCTAAATCCATGCTGGCTGGGTCTGATCCCCTGGCTGTCCTGTAGGTGCTGTGTGATCACACTCAAGCTGATCTGTTCCACAACCTTGCTGGGCACTGAGCATCAGGCTGACAGGCCTGTAGTTTCCTGGATCCTCCTTCCAGCTCTTCTTATGGATGGGTGTCCAGCTTGGGTTCTAATTGAGGTTTCACCTTTCTAATTTTCTTTCTGCGTAACCTAACGACATCCTTAAATACTTCCTGAGTTGCCTGCCCCTCTTTCCAAAGATGATACACCCTCTTTTTTATCCTGAGTTCCTGCAAAAGCTCCCTGTCCATCCAGGCCATTTGTCTTCCTCACTGGCTCATCTTTCGGCACATAGCTTGCTCCTGCACCTTCAAGATTTTGTTCTTGAAGTGCGTCCATCCTTACCGGACCCCTTGTTTTTTCAGGGCTGTTTCCCAAGGCACTCTCCTAATCAGCATCCTGAATAGACCAAAGTCTGCCCTCCAGAAGTCCAGGGTAGAGGTTTTGTTGATGCCCCTTCATGTTTCACTGAGTGTTGAAAACCTCATCATTTCATCGTCACTGAAGTCCAGACAGCCTCTGACCCCCACATCTCCCAGAAGCCCTTCTGTGTTTGTAAGCAGCAGGTCTAGCGGGGCCCAAGCCCTGGTAGGCTCACTCACCAGCTGTGGCAAGAAGCTATCATCCATACACTCCAGAAACCTCCTAGATTGCCTCTTTTCCACTGTTTTGAGTTCCCAGCAGACATTTGGCAGGTTAAAGCCTCCTACAAGCACAAGGGCCAGGATCTTATAATTTATCCACGTCTTCATCCCGGTTGGGTGGTCTATAACGGACTCCGACCAGGATGTCATCCTTGTCGGCCTTCCCCCTGATTCTTACCCACAGGCACTTAACTTTATCATCACTAACCTCAAGTTCCACAAAGTCAAGAGACTCCCTAAGATACTGAACTACCCCTCCACCTCTCCTACTTCGCCTGTCCCTTCTGAAGAGCTTGTAGCCATCCATTGCATCACTCCAGTCATGTGAGTCATCCTATCATGTTTTCATGATGGTGACTACATCATAGTTTTCCTGCTGTACAGTGGCTTCCAGCTCCTCCTGTTTGCTATCCAAACTGGGTGCATTGGTGTACATGCACTTCAGCTGGGCTGCTGACTACACTCCTAGCTCGGGCTTATCACCCTTAGGCTCATATCTGGAGAGCTTGGTTTCACCCCCTTCAAACATGTTCGCAGCTGGAGCTGCAGATTTCCCAAATTTTTATTTTTTTTTTAAGACAGGTAGAACATCCTGGGTTTCTGCTGAAAACAGTGAAGTCACAGCACTGTAAAAGTTAGCTGGTATATGCTGTGCATCAGAATACTTGGATATCCACAGGCCTTCAGTGCTTGCTGTAGAAGCTGCCTCCAAAGCTTGGCTGTTCCATGCATCAAGGAGAGGAAACTAGTTACAACTCTGTGTGACTCTTACACCTGTAATGGTACTCAATATGAAGTACTTAGTACGAGACATCTAATGGTGGACATGACAATACACAGCTTGCATGATTGATGCTGAGTTGATTGCATAAGGAGAATTCCACAAATACCTTGGCTAGATTTCAAACATTTAACATACATTCTGAGCACCTATGTCTAAAGTTTGGTTTCTTGAAGTGCCCACTGAGGTTCCACTTAGCCCAGTGGCCATTGCAGGTTTTGTTTGTAAAGTTCCTCTGTCTATATTACCCAGAAGGACTGAAGCCCTGGCAAAACTCATCTATAACCCTATGCAATTGATGAGCTAGCTAATCCACTGCAAGCAGAACCTAGTGCAGTATACAATCATATTTTCTTAATTTATATTGAGATTTGCTGGACAATTTGACCTTTAATACCTGTCAATCAAGAATTGTAAGCACTAACTAGCTGGGCAGTCCCAGTCAAACATCTCATATCCCCATCTTCCTGGATCTTCCTGAGATCACAAGAATAGGAAGAAACCCAGAAGGTCCTGGGTAGTAATGCAGGAAGTATCATATGTCTGAAGCTTCAGCCCATATATGGGGTTGCATGATGAACATGGCAACTTTAGAACAGGAAGAAAGGAAGTTCAAACAGCTAGTAGGAAGTTTTGCAAACAGAACTATCCTCTCTTATTGCTGAATTTTTAGGTGATGCTGGGAAATGAATACTTCCTAAACTATAAGGGAACAGCAGAGTAAGAAAAAGGGACAAATTTTATTTATCTTCTACTCTTCTAGAGAAGGGACTTTTATTCCTGGAATTTCTCTGATTTTAGCCTGTAAGTGAAATATAATCAGAGGTGCTTCTAGAACAAATAGTGATACAGAGAAAAGCATACTTTACTTCTTCAGCATGAGAAAAGAAGGTGGCCTTTCACAGCTCTTTTCCAGTAGGCTATAGTAGCTTGTTAGCAGCTCCAGCTACTTTAATGCAAATTTGAACCATGAGGAAAAGATACAGTAAGACATAGACATCAGCACACATCAGTGGTGATGTCCAAAGGAAAGTGCAGATGCATCAGCTTCATCAATCCTACAGTGACCTTCTGATCCAATGTTGTACACAGTTCCTGTGTGATGAGTGGGGCAGACAGAAGGATAATGCTAAGGCAGCTGATCAGCTCCTCCAAGTCCTGTAGGCAAGTCCTTTAAAGCATGGTCTTCAAAGAACAGAATGAATTACAGATATAAAGTAAACAGAAGGCAGCTGGAATGCTTATGCCATCATTTTAGCACTCCTGAGCAGGAGGATAAAAAGCCTGGTACACCAAATGAAAATAAAAATACGAAAGTAGCTTAACTCACAACGTCCATTACAAAAGACCAGAAGCTGCTATTTGTGGCAACAAGTTAAGCCAGCAGCACCTGTATTCAGTTAATTAGAATCAAAAGAGAGTGTTTGACCTTAGAGCTGAGAAGGAGTGAGTCAGTTTGCATACATGGAGTTTGCAAGAAGTCCTGGGAATTCTGAATGGCAACACCAGGTGCTGTTTGTTACCCTAAGAGGTTAATAAAAGGGGAATGCAGAGAGAGAGCTGTACAGAGAATCCCAAAAATTGAATCATGGTGTGTGCAGCCTCATTTCTTCAGTGCTCATATTTGCCATAGCTATCTCTGCTGTGTGTAAAGCTGAGATAGCTGTTAAAAATGGGTATACTTCCAGAGGCATGGGACATTATAGATCATTTCACCATGTCCTCAGCATTCCTTCTCCCAGAAACTGCTCCTTTCTTTCACTTTGGAGCTTCAGGAAGTTACTATTTGCTTTGACCTGGAAGTCTAGTAGAGTCTCTTGGGTTTCCCAAAATCACTAAGGTCACATCATACCTGATCTGTTTAAGGTTGTAGGATGGGACTCAGCATAGATTTGATTTCCCATGCTAGCACTGTTGCCAGAAACTGGATAGTGCATTTAGTTTTAATTCTCCAACTGTACAACAGGACTGATAATAAATCCATATTTCACAGAGTGCTGAGGATATATATTAATGTGCATAAACTTCTCAGAGACTTGAGGAAAAAAATCTGTTGTTTTCTTTGTACAACTATGTTATCCATCCAGCCAAAACAAAATTTATGCTTTTACTCAAGGCCAGACATTTTGAGAGTTTAAGAATATTTACTGTGTATTAATACTCTAACCTTCAGTTGAGAGTCTGAAAACAGAATAAAGCTGAAGGTATCTTCCACTGAATACTGGGATGTTGTTTGGCAGCCAGGGGTATTAATGCACTGCAATTTCAGAGGTGTCTGGAGGTCACAACTTCAGCACTTCACTTGACTGTGAAGCCAACTGGTGATGTGCTCTCCACATCCTCGTGTCAAAAGGCCTGCCAAGTAATAGTGCAATAAGCATCAGTGGTTCTATTTCTATTCTTATTCTCAGCCTGCAAAAGTAGTAAATAATCTCCATCTTACGTATTTTTCATTTCATTATGTCTAAAGTAACTTTGTGGAATTCTTAAATTCCCTGTAACCCAAGAAAAGCTCTCACTTCCTGCTGCTCTGATATTAAAGTAAAAAGAGAGGTATGAAGTCTACTTATCAGGCCTGTATGCACACTTCTAGAGATTACCAGGAGTAATCTTGCTAACTAATAATACTATTCCTGGTAATTAATAATAATAGTAGTTCTGGTAACAAAAAAACCCAACAACAATAATAATAATAATCATAATCAAAATCCTGGCAGAAACTGGAAGCACAGACAGGTGTTAAAATGTTCCTCCTTATGTGGGACATTTGCTGAAGGTCAGCAATCAGCTACTACCACCTCTGTGCAAGTATTTCCAGTTTGCACAAGAAGCTTTTTATTTATTGGCTGAGGTGAAACTCTTCTTGATGGTGTGCAACTATCAAGCTTTTTCTAAGCTTAGATCTTAGGTCAGCAGCCCATTTTTGTCATAGGGAATTAGAGGAGGGAAAGACTGTGCAGAAGCAGGAATTTCACAATTTCTGCTGAACTTGTAGGCTCTGATGAGATGTAGAAAATGTAACAGAACATGCTTAGTTCCTATTTTCATACCTTGGAAAGCTTTTTATCAATTGATGATATATAACATTGCTGCATTATGAATATTGTTCACTGGAGAAGCCAGACTGTTTCTTCAAGCTACATACAGTGTATGGTACCATCACCTTTTCAAGACGTGAGAGAGATCTAAACCTGTTTTTAATGAGTCCAGCATGTTTCAAATTAAATACAGCGGTTGACCTCTTAGATTTTGGACCATGGTTCTTGATGCATTACAAATACCTGATTTTTGTTACTGTTTGGTGCTAATACTGTGAGACAGTAGAGGGCACCCTGCCATTTAATTTTAGTGTTAATAACTTTTAAATAGATACGTTTTCTTTCTGACATTGGAAGTTTTAAAGGATACTGTTAACAGACATAGCGATTTCTATAGATAATAGCCATTGTGCAAAGATAATTGTGAAAATCAACTTTTTCAATATCTTCCAAACCTGAATATTAAAATTTAAAAAACCCCAAGCACACAAAACTGTAAGCTGTAGAAATCTCTAAAGCTCACCCCACCTAATATAACCCCATCTAATATAACCCCATCTGTTATATTATCATGTTGTAGGGAATTTTTTTTTATATTGATAAGAATGGCTTAATAAAACATGCCTAAGGGTTGAAAAGTACAGTAAAAGAGTTGAATAGCACCCACATCACCCATCTGTCCTGAATGAAGTTATTTTTAGCTGTCACTTAGCTACAGATCCTTCCAGCCCAAAGCTTTATATTTCAGCTTCATGATTTCAATCAGGCACATACATGCTTATACTTAGCCTTTTTCTTCCCTTTCCCCAGTATAATCATAGAATTGCAGATGCTAACCTTCAGAAAACCTAAAATTAAAAAAGAAAAATCAGAATAACTTCTGAAATTGTTCATTCAACACAAACAATTCATCACAAAATACATCTGTCAGCCTCTAGCTAGAAGGAGAGTTGCTTACTTTGGGCCAAACTGTCTCAAGGAATATATTAGAATATAAAAATTTTGACAGTTCATAGCATCTTTTGTCTGAAGTTTCCTAAATATTTCACGTATATTAATTGAGGTTCCTTCTAGTAGCAAATTTTTTTTATTATACCAAGTTTTTATTATATCAGGTTGTGCTGGTTTAAAAGTTAACCAGCAGGGGAAATGAACTCAACTCAAAAGAGAGATTATAAGTCAAAATAACAATTTAATAAAATAACACAATAAGTACAATTATACAGACAAACAATTGGTTTTAACCCACAAAACCCCAATGTATAACCCTGGGGCATGAACAAAGTGGTGTTCCTTGGGCCCCCCCCGAGTCCAAAGTAAAGGGAGAGGGGAAAAACCTGCTGGTGGGAGAGTTGTTGCAGTCTGGTCAAAAGTGGTGATTGCAGTCCAGTTGAGGGTGGTGGTCTCAGTCTGGTTGAGAGTGGTGAGCTGCAGTCTTCCTCTGGATCCCACGAGTGGAAAAAAGGTTCCAAAACTCCAAGTTTATATACTCTCCAGCTCAGGCAGGAATGCTCAGTCCTTCCCTCAGAGCAGGGAATTCCATAAAAGGGTGTGAGGACGGGAACATCTTCCTATCTCGCAGGCCTCTTAACACCCAGTTTATAGCCTGAGGAATCAGGCATGCTCTGGGCAGATGGTGTAAATGCTCTATTGATAACAGTTTCTGGGAAATGTCATGGAAGGCTATAGAATACACAGTTTTGGGTTACACCCATCCAGTGATGAATTGGTCCCAGCTGTTCTAACTAGGACACAGGTTTATACATGAGCCCTTGAGGCATAAGGGATTAACACCCACTTTTTCCAAAATGTGTTTTGAAAGAGTTGTCTCAGTGCTCACTGTAAACTTAGGGTAATTTCAAATGTGTTTTGTTTTGTTTCTCTAAAAATGTTTAGGAGTAAAAGGAGGTGTGGGAACTAATAATGTCTAAGAATTTAATTAATTTGTAACTTGACTGCCAGATATAAGTGTGAGAATAAGGAACAGTAAGTGTTTTTAGGAGTAAAGTTGTATTCTCCAGAGATGTCCCACAGGTTATTCATATTGGTAAACATCAAAGCTGAAAATACCTCTAAAAATGCTGAAACAAGTACTATTCATGTGAAATCTTAAAATCATCCTCAAAATGAGATTGTAACCATATGCACATGTGCAAAAGGAGACAGTGCATGGAGTGAGCAAATAATAAACTGAGGCATTAGGGGCTTGGTATGGACAAGGCAAGAGGACTTAGGATGCCAAAGGTACAGAAAGTAGCAATGATGGCAAATCATTTTCATGTGTGCCCACATGGCACCACCCAGATATGGCCTCATGTCATCATCAATGCCAGTGCTTTGTAAAATGTGTTTTTGAGAGACACATTTTCCTGAGAGTTTTCCCATCCCTAGCTATCATTTTGACCGATATCATTTTGTCATTTAGAATGAGCTAAAAAGAAAACGAAAGAGTCTGACAAAAAGAAACTAGGTCTTTTTTTTGTCCTCATTGGAATAGAAAGATAAGTAAAGAACATAAGAGTAGGGATAGAGCTCCATGGATACAGGCTTCTGCTTCCACCAGCACACTACTGTTGTAGGAAAGGCTTACAAGCTGTGCTGCAGGCATGACAGTGTCAGCACATTCCTTGCAAGTATCTTGAATGTGCAAAGTAGAAATTATTTGTTGATAAGCTCTGGAAAATCCCTTCTAGCAACCAATCTTTGCCATCTTTATTCCTGAGCCCTTTCAAAGCGTCATTAGTGACAGCAATTGTTTCAGCTAATGCTTTGTTCCTAAAGACCTAAGGGAATTCCTTGCAGTTAAACCCATATGGATTACAAAACACAGGGTTTCCAAGGAACAGGCCATCTCAATGCCAAATTATTTGGATATTCTGTGTTGTGATAGATTTCCAAAACCTCTGGACAGTACAGATGGCAAAATATCTTGTGATGGCTGAAAGCAAATCTTTTTCATACAATGTTTAAACTTTTGTTCTTTTCCAAATATTTGATATTTTTGTCTCCAAAATCTTTTTTATATGCTGCAAGAGTATTGCAGCCCTTTACTTAAGGTGCCTAAGGATAATTAGCCATGGCTGACAGGCAGGCAAACAAGAAAGCATAAACTGAGTGGAATGAGCCATCATATGGACCATGGATCAAAAAGTGCCAGGAGAACAATGCCTGAAACAGCTGGAAAGGCCTAGTGTGATAACATCGTGTATCCATTTGAGACAGCATGTGGCCATGAACACCCCCAGCAACAAGAGTTTGGGAAAACTGGTACATGGACATCTGACAGCACATAGAAACAGAGAATCCAGGATGAAATGGTGAAAACATTGTCTGCCATGCCCTTAGGCACACCCCGTCACAGACAGACTAGAGGGGGTACTAGAAGGAATGTCACTTTTTCTGTAGCCTCAACTTTCTGGCATGAAATCATGTGCATGTGCACGTGTGTGGACAACTCTTTACCTAACATGGCCTATCCCACTGTTTTGGTCCACCTAATGAAGAAGTTAACTCATCTGCGTCATGTTATCTTGTGTTCCTTTTCCCACACAAGATTATGTTATTGTCAAGGAATAGAAGTTATCTTGCTTCAAAATATTTTCTCCCTTTTTGTGGGAGATGATGTTTTGTTAAATTTAAGATATTTTCTGTAAATGTCTCAGTACTGGACAATTTTCCTTTGCTTTGTTAAATTCTTGCTTTTGACCCAATGTGGAGAGTGAAAAAGTTTAATGTTCTGCTCTCTGTTTTTAAGTGATCCACTGAAGCAAAATGACTTCTGTTTTCTCTCTTATAGATTCTCTATGCCATATTTTTCCTGGATTTCTGTAGAAAACAAAGCATATGACACAAAAAAACCTGAAAAAACTATGGGAATATTTTTAGCTTTGAACTTTTACACCCTTCAGGTGTTTTATTTTGAATTGGTATTCTAAGAAAAATGCCACTCGAAACAATTTATGATTAAAAAGTCATATTTTTTTCTGATAAAAATAAGCTTTGGTAAACAATTTTCAATAAGATCTTGAGTATCTCTGTAATTTAAGACTTGTTGGGCCACAATTAAGAAATACAGGCTGTTATAGAACCATAGAATCATAGAATGTCTGGGTTGGAAGGGACCCTCAATATCATCTAGTTCCAACCTTCCTGCTATGGGCAGGAGTGCTATTCACTAGACCAGATTGCTCAGGGGCCCATCCAACACAGCCTTGAACACTTCCAGGAATGGGGCATCCACAGCTTTTCTAGGTAACTTGTCTGAGTGCTTCATTACCCTCTGAGTAAAAAATTTCTTTCTGATATCTAATCTAAGCCTGCCCTTTTTCAGTTTAAAACAATTGCCCCTTGTCCTGTCACTCTCTGCTTGTACAAAAAGTCTCTCTCCTTTTTTATAAGGCCTTTTAGGGTAGTGAAAGGCCACAATGAGGTCTCCCTTCTCTTCTCCGGACTGAACAACCCCGCTTCTCTCAGCCTGTTTTTGTTGCAGGTTCTATAGCCCTCTGATCATCTTCACAGCCCTCCTGTGGAGATATTTGAACAGATACACATCTCTCTTGTATTAAGGACCCCTGAGCTGAATGCTGTACTCCAGGTGGGGTCTCACAAGGGTAGAATAGAGGAGGAGAATCACTTCTCTTGATCTACTGGTCATGCCTCTTTGGATGCAGTCTCGGATGTGATTGGCCTTCTGGGATGCGAGTGCACACTTTTGGCTCATGTCCAGCTTTTCATTCACAAGAATCCCCAAGTCCTTCTTCACAGGGCCATTCTCAGTGGCTTGTCCCACTCTGTTTATATCCGGAATTGTCCAACACAGGTGCAATTCATTGTAGTTGTTGAACTTCATGAAGTTCTTGTGGGCCCAGTTCTTCTCAATTTTGTCGAGGTCCCTCTGGATGGCATTCTGTCCTTCTGTTCTGTCAGCTGCACCACTAGCTTTGTGTCATCTGCAAACTTGCCAAGGGTGCACTTGATCCCAATCCACAACTCTCTGGCTCATCCAGCCTGTTCCTTATCCACTGAAAAGGCCATCCATGAAATCCATGTCTCTTCAATTTGGAGATAAGAATGTCATATGGACCATATGAAAGGCCTTACAGAAATCTAGACAGCTAACATCTATCAGTCTTCCCTTGTTGACTCTTGCCATCACTCCATAAAAGAAGACCACTAAATTGTTCAGGCAGGATTTGCCCTTAGTAAAACTGTGTTGGCTTGCCTCAGACCACCTTGTTTTTTATGTACCTTAGCACGTCTTTTAGGAGGATCTGGTCCGTGATCTTGCCAGGCACAGAGGGGAGGCTTACCAGATCGTAGTTTGCTGTATCTTTCTTTCTCCCCTTTTTTAAAATGGGAGCAATGTTTCCCTTTTTCCAGTCACTGGGGACTTTACCTGACTGCTGTGACTTTTCAAATATGATGGAGAGTGGCTTAGCAACAACATCAGCCAGTTCCCTTGGGACTCAGTTATGTAAGATGGTGCCCATAACTGCTTTGATATGCAAAATTACTGGACAACTTGCACCATGTCTTTTCAACTTTTCTAGTTTTCCAGTCTACAGATTGAAGCCTCTTATTTTATATTTTGCTCATGTTTTTGTGACAGGTGATTTTTGGTTTTCTGGATGATGCACACCTACTTGTTAAGAAGTTTACCTTGAAGGAGAAAATGTTGATAAAGATAATACCCGTTTCTGAACCTCTGTTATTAAGACTATTCTTTTTACTTCCATTTTTCCTGTCATCACACCTCTTTTGCGTATTCACTGTAAACCCTGAGAACTCATGTTCCAAAATAGACTGCACATAGTCACTCCTTTTCATTTCTTCCGACTATGTATTAGAATAGCATCTGCAACTCTTTTGCATTTAGCTTTGTCCTCATCTACTTAACATTCTCTAAAACTTCACGAAGCTTTTTTATTTTTGTAGTGGATGCTCAGACAGCAGGGATCTAGCTGAAAAGCACTTTTTAAAGTTCCCTAAATTTGTAACTCCTGCCTGCACTTAGTGGTGCACTACCACAGGCTATGTGCATAACCCCTACTTTTAAAATATTTTGATCCTATGACCGGACAAATAGCTACTTGACTTTATTTCTATAGAATTCAGTACAGAAAGAAGATGGAAAGTTTTTTTAGCACTATGCCTGACGTGGTGCAGGTTCTACAGTAATTTTAGTTATCAATACTTAGTAGCTACAGACACAATCATAATACACATAATACCCAATATATATTAATCTTGGTCTGAGTAGATTTTCTATGTATTTTCTGTAATAATATATTATTGAGACTTGCTTTTAATCTCCAACACTTGCTTTTAATCTCCAGTACTAAGCTCTGTAATGACAATTTAGAGTGTAAGGACAGCCTTTAGATGCTGCTGCTCAAACTCACAGAGAAAACAAGTAACAGTCAAAGTGTCTTACATTTAGCTACATTCAGAAACAACTAACCCTTTGCAGTTGGTATCCTTTAGGTCAGCACTTCTGCAAACTGGATAGCTGAAGCAGGAAAAACAGTGGGCCGGTCAGCTGGCCACTCAGTGTCTTTGACAATAGTAACATCCACTCCTGTGTCCACCAAGCCTTTGAATCTGTGTCTGTCTATCTGACAAGTCATCACTGGTTGTGCCACAGAAGTAGTTTTTGCCCAGAATATTTGAGGCTCACTTGTGCTCCCGAAAGCCCTCGAGCCTCTTTCCCTCTCCCCAGCCGGTGACTGTGAGAGTCAGAGTCAATCACTCCGGGTAAGACAAACAAATCCATCCTGGTCATTGATGATCATCCAATTAAAAAGGCATGGACTCCTGGGCCTGAAGGTTCCCAAACCCCTGCAAGGATCAACACTATGGTGGTAGATGTCAAAGTTACTGGCCCTCTGGAGGCCAGGTCCAGCCCAGTGCTGCCTGAGGTGGCGGTGAGCAAATCGCCAATCTGTTTTCTTGGGCCGTATTTATTTGCTGAATCAGGGCACTCAGCTTCGCGCCCCATCTGCAGTTTCCCTGATGGGAAGGGTTTGTCCTCAGGTCAACTTGACCTTGAACTTCATTAGACCAGCTCTTCCCATGGTGACGTTTTTGGCATACTGCTGAGGGGTGTTTCTTTGGGCAGTCCTTATAAAAATGATCAGCAGTACCACATTGGTAGCAGCTGCCTCCCCCTCTTGCCCTACCCTGTAATCTCAGCTGGGTGCTTAAGGCTGTTGCTAGAGAGGCTGTGTGATGTTCAACTGATCCAACACCCTGACATGCTCGAACCATCTCAGAAATGGTGCAGCTTTTAGGGATAGCCTGCAGAGCTCACTTGCAGTCTGGATTCAAATTCTCATAAGCAAGCTGCCTAAAAAGCAGCTCTCTAGCCTCCTCATGTTCTACCTGCCTGTTTAAAGACGCCTGCAGCTGATCGAGGAACTGGGAGAAGGATTCAGTCGATCCCTTCACCTTTGTGAAGGACAAGTTGCTATCCCTGTCCGTGGTAGGGAGCTTTCTTTTTGCCCTCAAAGTCATTTTCGCGATCACTTCATGTATCTCCCAGGGGCAGCCTATCTGTGAATCAGCTGTCGCGTAGGCCTCCTCCCCTGCCAAATGATTGCAAGTCATGCCTGCCTGCGAACCGCCTGGGTCATTTGCATACTCTGTGCAATTCTCCCAAAAGTCAGTTAACCAGACGCTGTACTGGGTTGTTGTTAAATCCATCTTCAACAGCGTCTTCCAATCATGAGGTGTAAACACATAAGTGGTACTCAATGTCTCCAAATACAAAAATGTATGGGACGAGGAAACTCCACTCTCTTTAACAAGTTACCTCAGTTCCTTGGTCACCTCATAGGGCAAACTTTGGAACTGAGGCTTTTGGCGCAGGTGGTATATAACCGGGCATGCATTAATAACTTTCCAGTCTCCTGTCCGCATTGCTTCCTCATGGCATTTTCCCCACCAGTTAACCAACATCCCCCCATTTGTGCACTTGCCCTCACCTAGAGAAACCACCACCGAATTTTTTTGAGCTCTGTTCAGTGGTGCATCCTCCAGCTGCATTCTGTGCTGAAGTCTTGACACTTTTATAAATGTCTTGCTTTTTTCCGGGATGCGTTCCTGAGTTTTAGAACAAGCTAGTGCGAATGCTACCGCAATCTTCCTTGCTGCAAGGCAGTTTCTGATTATCCCTGTTACAGGGAAAGCCCCATGTTCCAGGTGCCAGATGTGGCTTTATTAATATAATAAATAAACAAACCCACATGACCCAGTGGCTGGGGCTTCCACCAACCAAATCTGTTCATTAGAAGCGAACAGCATCTTTTATATGCACTTGAAAACAACACATGGTTCTCTTAGCCAACCACCATGGGACTTGCCACTGCCCATGTGTATTAGAGTAATTTGGGGACTATGTCTCCCAGGATGCTTCGTCCAGCATCCCTAAAACATGTTCCCCACAATTTACCAGTCAAAATATTTTGTGTAAGCTTCTGTGTGGTTATGCTTAACATAGTTTCTGACATCTTGAAAATGACTGAAGTATGGTAACTATAATGACAAGATATCATGGATACTTTTACTTTTTAAAACTTTTATCTTAAAAAAAATAATGGCTACATTTTCTGGCCAGCTTTTCTTATTTTACAGCTGCAGAAATTCAGAAATATTTCTTAATAATTCTGTGCAGGTGGTTTGACATTTAAAGAAATTGATACTGGAAATGTGTGGTTGATCTTTCAGAATTGATCAAAACTACATTTCTTATATCTGTTTAGGCTATCAGAAACATTTGAAGATTTGTGAAGTTTTTCTTTCCTCATCTTTTACTGTCTGTGCTCTTTCTTTACCTCTACAGTCTGTTGATGCATGAAAAGAAATGAGCAGTTTGCCCCATTCAGAACTGGTTTTCTTTCTGGACTTCTGTTAGGGGATGATAGAGATCATAAAAAAAAGTGTCATGTGCATGAGTTTGCTACCTTTAGAGCTGCTTCCAGCAGTTCAAAATAAATACTACACTTCCATCCTAACAAGGATGACAGTAATTTTCTGAGGTGCGTAGTAAATTGCAGAGAGGCGTTTTTTGTGAGACTGATGCCAGTACCTTGCATACACCTCTAACATCAACACTTACAAAGAACCAAAAAATGTAAATGTGGGAAAACACTTACTAATTGCTTGAAGATCCAATCCTTCTTTAGCTTAATAAGAAGCAGAGACAACCTAAGTCTGGTAGAAAAAGATAATTGTTGGTATAAATGGAATAAAATAGAGAACATTTTGGGTCTAGTAGATCTCATAAAAAGAGTAAAGAAAGGCTGTTGGCCAAAACATGACAGAAAAAAAATGCATCCTCAGTCTGTAGGTAAGTGGGTCCCTTCCAAACTTCAGAGCCTGACAAGGCACAGTTTATGTAGATATAGTTATGAAGTGACAATTGAATGAAATCCTGGACCTTGAATTAATTTCTCTATTTGTCTAATAACCCCTACCAGCCTGAAAGACAACAAGGTGATAATGAAAAAACCAAAGGGAATTGGAGAGTAGAGAAAGAAATGAACATGACATCAAAGAAGATACAGATAATAGGGAAGTAGAGCAACATGACAGTAATGACTTCCCCTTGATTAAATAATGGTTTATTAATAAGAATTTTTGTTTGGAATATGTGAAGAATGCTTTAAGTGATATATTATTCCAGGCTTTCTCTCTACATTTCTCTGTCTTTTCTCAAAAGGGTGGGTCATTATCCCTTACTGTGAATGGGTCATTATCCCTTACTGCAAACAAGTCCGGCAGACCAACAGTGAGACTCAGCTGAAGGTGTTGATGGAATCTGAAACACTCATATCTCTCTGGTGTGCTGTCAAAATCAGCTAAATATTATAATCGTTTATTATCGTAGCTAGTCTTTAATGGTGATGAAGTCCAGAGAAAATATGTTATACAGAAACTCACAAAAATGTGATAATATTTAATGTATTATTTAAATTGCAATTATGAGTAAAAAAAATCAGAAAAAAAAAGATACGTAGTGGAGGTTTTAGCTACGTGGCTTCTCAGTATGATTTAGTATGATGTAATTGCCTATGACCAACAGTTTTTACTCAAGTGCTTCAAACAAGGGGAGAACATAGGAAAATGTCTAGAACACAAGTCCTATGAGGAGAGGCTGAGGAAGCTGGGGTTGTTTAGCCTGGAGAAGAGAAGGCTCAGGGAAGACCTCATCACTCACTACAACTCCCTGAAAGGAGGTTGTAGCCAGCTGGGTGTTGATCTCCTCTCTCAGGCAACTATCAGTAAGACAAGAGGGTGTGGTCTTAAGCTGTGCCAGGGGAGGTTTAGGTTGGATATTAGGAAGAAATTCTCTACAGAGAGGGTAATCAGGAGTTGGAATGGGCGGCCCAGGGAAGTGGTGGATTCTCTGTCCCTGGAGGTTTTTAAAATGAGACTGAATGTGGCACTTAGTGCCATGGTCTAGTAACCACAGTGGTGTTGGATCAAAGGTTGGACTTGATGGTCTCGGAGGTCCTTTCCAGCTCCACTGATTCTATGATTCTAAGATGTTGTTAATGTTTCATCTACATTTTCTATATTTGTGGTTTACAGTAACTATGCAACATTCATGATCTCATGGAACTTTGTTGTGACTGTAAAAAATTAAAAAAAAATAAAAAGAAAGGCTAACTCTCACAAAAAAAACCCTGTAATTGTATTTTAGCATATTTTACTTTGGAAATTTATAGTTAGTTCCTCCTCACTCCCACTTGGTATTTTCTAGTGGAAGATTCACACTTGTGTAGTTTAAAAAGAGAATCTAGCACAAGGACCTTTCTATCATATTCAGTTTTGTAAATAGTTTCACCTGGCATTATAAAGTAAAACTAGCATTTCGCTTCCATAATCCCTGTATTGAAAATTTACCTGACTTCTTTCATTTTGTTTAATGACATACGTATGTTTCTATAGTACATGAAGAACAATATATTCAAGTAATTTGAAAGTTTTAATGGATGCTTTAGTCCCATTTAGACCTGAAGAATGTCCTTCAACTGTGTTTGGGTACTTGCAATTGCATGCCAAAGCAGCACAGTGCAAATTTATCACATTTAAAATCTCTGCCTAGCTGGCATACAAGTACTTTTTCTTTTCTATTTTCTGTTACGGAAAACATTCCTAATGTCAAGCACTACTAGCACACCTCTGGATTCTCTGCATATTTTCATTTTACAAAAGAAGCTGCATTGTTTTATTTCTCTGTCTTTTTTTTCCTTTTTTTTTTTTGGGTAACTAGGGAAGAAATTCCTTGTACATTAAAAAGATATAATAACAGATGAGTAACCTTTGGAATAAGTCAAGCAGCTTCTTCAGACAGCATAAGCGAGTAAAGTATATCATGTAAGTCTCATACAGGTGGTTAACTAAACCATATGCAAGACAGGCTGATAGATGATAAGAATAAATCTTTTAACGAATTATCTATGGGTTCTTCATGCAGAACTAGGAAGACTTTCTTACTTCCAGCTCTTCAACAACTTTTACAACAGGCACCAGGCCAAGATAGAAAGAAGTGGATACCTGCAAGTATTTAATGCAGTGGGAGGGGGTTGCATAGCATTCAGGCAAACTGAGAAGAATCTGGGTGATGAAGAGGGAAATGCTGTTTGCATTTGGAAGTATTCAATATGTTGCTTCATTTTTTCACTTGTCCTCAGAAAACACCTATTATGGATTTTTTTTTCACTTCATCATAAATATCTTGAACTCAGTGCATCTCAAAAGTAGCTCAAGAAAAGGTAAATTTGAGTTAAAAAGTTTGGAGGCAGAGAGATATTGATAGAGAGGAAAAGGAAAATAATGCCCAGAATCTTTTATCTATTTTAATGGCTGCACCAAATTGTCTGTTAGAGCCTACATCACAGTATCTGGTGTCTAATTATTCAAACTTCATTGTCTATCTCTTTGAAAGATTTTAAGTTTTCCCATGTATTCTATGCATCTTAAAATCAGAATTAATATTCAATTGCATGGATAGTAGACAGTAAAAATCCTCATTGCTGTCCATTGCCGGCTCATGTCCAGTAGTATACCCAAGTCCTTCTTGGCAAGGCTGCTCTCTATCTGCTCCTGCACCAGCCTGAATTGATACTGGGGGTTGCTGTGACCCAGGTGAAGCGCCGTGCACTTGGCTTTGTTGAACCCCGTGAGGTTCTCATGGACTCACTACATAAGCTTGTCCAGGTCCCTCTGCATGGCATCCTATCCCTCAGGCATGTCAGCTGCACCACTGACCTTGGTGTTGCCTGCTAACTTTCTGAGGGTGCACTCAATCCCACTGTCTATTGATGAAAATACTAAACAGAACT
This sequence comes from Pipra filicauda, assembly GCF_003945595.2. Lineage (NCBI taxonomy): Eukaryota > Metazoa > Chordata > Aves > Passeriformes > Pipridae > Pipra > Pipra filicauda. The sequence goes on from NW_024104490.1 coordinate 776,635, forward strand.
GGCCGCAATACAGACCCCTGAGGGGCAGCACTTGTCACGGATCTACATCTGAACATTGAGCTGCTGACCACTGCTCCCTGGATGCAACCTTCCAGACAATTCCTTGTGTACCTAATAGTCCATCCATCAAAACCATCTCTCTTCAATTTAGAGAATAGGGTGCTGTGGGGGACCTTATCAAAGGCGTGTTACAAAAGTCCAAATAGATGACATCTGTAGCTCTTCCCTTCACTGATGAAGTCATTCCACCACAGAAAGGAAGGTCGCTCCACCACTAGGTTGGTCAGGTGAGAATTGTCCTTGGTGAAGCAGTGCTGGCTGTCTTGAAATAATACTTCACTGTCCTCCATGTGCAAACTGTATTTGGAGGCCAGTAACTAGCAGTGTACCCTAGGGGTCAATCCTTGGTCCAGTCCTATTTAACACCTTCATAAATGATCTGGGTCATGGAACAGGGTGTGCCCTTAGCAAAATTGTGAAAAGTGGCAGATACGCCAGAGGGTCATGTTGGCATTCAGATGGATCTCATCAGGCTGGAGAAATGAGTTGACAGGAAGATCAGTAATGAGAAGTGCGCAGTCTTGCACCTGGGCAGGTGAAGTTCTGTACACTACTATATGCTACGGGCAACCCAGCTGGAAAGCATCTTGGCAGAAAAGGACTTCAGTGTCCTTGACCATGAGCCAGCACTGTGCCATTGCAGTAAAGAACATAAATGGCATCCCGGGCTGCATTAAACAAAGGATTGCCAGCAAGTAGCAGAAGGCAACCCTTTTCCTCTATTCAGCACTGGTGAGCTCATATCTGAGTCCAGTTTTCTGTTCTGAGTTCCTCAGTAAAAGAGAGACATGGCTGTACCGGAGAGAGTAGAATAGAGGACAGTAGCAGTGGAACTCTCGGGCAGCACCCCAAGAACTTCTCTCCCACCTTGACCTATAAATTAACTGGACAAAAATGTAATTGGGCAGCCACATTATATTCAAAGGCAAATGAGGAAAGCAGCATGAAAGGTGAGTGGAAGTGGCCAGGCTTTCACCACAAACTGCACCCACTGGAAGCAGATAATTACATTGTTTTTCAGGCACCCTATACTTAGCAGAATAACAGTGTTGACAGTGGAACTTTCGTCTTTAGGGTTTGGAGTTTACATCAGTCTGAGGTGAATGGATGTAGGTCCATACCCTTGAGAACTTACTGCTGAAGATATAGAGCTGAACTGAGCAAATCTCCCTGTGACAAGGACAGGTGTCTTTGTGTACAGCATTCAGCTGGAAGCTGATAGTGTTTTGGCATTCCAGGGTGGGGGAATGGTGGCTCTCTTAAAGACAAGCAGAAGGTAGAAGTGGAGGGCTGTGCCTGTCTCCAGATACAAGGCTCCATCTGAATGAAATGGGCCAGTGTTTTTATGACCCTCAAATGCTACCAGGTTCTGACAACTCCTTTCTGTGGTGAAATGGGGGGACTACCCCTCACGCCAAAGGATTTTGTCACGGAACTTAGGCAAGAAAAGGCTATGGGAGCATTGACTGCTTTTGCTCTGTTAGGAAACATTCTCGTGGTGGAGAGAACAGTGGAAAGTCTGAGGAAGGTCTCAGCCTGCAAAAGGCAAAAGATAGCAGCTTTGGCCTCTGGGGAACCAGATGGCTGTGGGGCCAACACAGTCTTTGTTGTGCTTTTGCCACCCTGATGGATGCCTTTCTCCCATCCAATCCTACTAATGCTCCTCTCAGCCAGAGTCAGGCCCCTGCCCCAGCAGGTACCATTCACACTCCTTTGGGAAGACACTTGCTGGGAAATGAGCATTTCTGCCCCAGCCTCTTGCCCACATGCATTCACTGTCCGCTGGCAAAGTGAAGGTCTGGGTCAGCTCTTTCTGCACAGCATAAGTGAATGTCCCCAGCAGATATTTGTTTTCATCTGCCTCATTCAGTCCCTTGGATGCAAAGTACAGGGATGCAGGTCACATTCAATGTGATCATGAGGAAATGGTCATGCCAGATCTGGGCCCATGATCCCCACCCAGTTCCTGCAGCTCCAGCACAGTCTTGTGCAGGATGACATGGGGCAGAGTCTCCTACTTCTGTGTTGCTGAAAGGCCCAGAGGTGTTGAGCCAAAATGTGCTAAGCAAGCCTTAGGAGAGGTGATACCACACTGTATCTCCGCTGAAATACACCCTCAGGGAACAGTAATTCTTGGGAGCACACAAATCTCAGCAGATGTGCAGGGAGTAGGAAATCTCCCTGTGGCCAGGTCCCAACCCCAACACCCGGCAAAGACAAACATCAAAATCTCAGGGGATGCTACTGACAGTCCCCAGCAGATAAGTTATCTTTGAGGTATTTGGTATGGTGATGGCCATCAGTTGTATATCTGTGGGCAACAAGATTGGGTCCTTGCTCTGAGACCCTTGGAAAGGCCAGCAATATCCTGGGAAAGCATCTGGCTGAAAGCAGATGGCAAGAGCAATGAACATGAAGGCGTGATGGGGCCCATGTGTTCCTGCACAGGCAGCACACAGGCAGCACTGTGCCTGTCGCTGTTTCTGGTCCACATGTGTGGCATGTTGGGAAGTGTGAAAAGCACCCAGCCATCTTGCTGGCCTGGGAAAGACGAAAATAGCCAGCCAGTGGGAAACATCTGATACCCCATACCTGAGACAGGGCTTTGATGAAAGCGCTCTTTTTACCTGGCACTCTGCAGCCACCCCCACCCTCCTGCTGCCCTGTTGGGAGATGAACAGTCAGAGCTGTGGCAGGGAAATAGGATCCTGAAGGAGAAGCTCCTTCACCCAGCAGTGACCAGGAATAGTAGACAGGAACCTCAGTTCAGCTCAGCCCCTTTCTGAGGGCAATTGCTGTTTTGTAGAGAGTCAAGCCCTGTGTGAGACCTCAGGTGTCAGGGACCAGGCCAGTACTGTGGCCTTGAGCAATACCACTGGCCTGAGAGTAGATGCCCCATGGCTTGCTCCCAACTTTATTAGAGGCAAGAGAACCCCCACTGACAGTTTCTTCAACTCTACCTCCACAAAGTTCTCCAGAAGGAGTGGAGCACACAGTAACCAAAACACCCTGCAGGGCCATGCAGATCTGCTGTACAATCTCTGCAGGTCAATGGCAGGCCCTGAAAGGAGCAGAAAGCAGCTCACTGTAAGAAGCCCCAGGCTTGGCCAACCCGCTGGCTGCAGGCTATTTCTAAGGCTGTCTGCCAGCCCTGCACATAGCACCTCATCCTTGGAAATGTCCCAGGAAAAGGAGGGACACATTTCTGTCCCAGCCACACAGAGAGGAGGTTTGCAAGTGCAGGTAGACAGCAAGCCCCATGGTTAAGGGCAGCAGACTTAAGTCAAGACCCTGCTGAATGGACAGCAAAAGAACAACCTGGCCACTTGTTTTTGTTCCCCCAAAAAGGTCTATGGGGTGGGAAAAGGCAGAAATGCTGTCACAGGGGCATGGCAGGGGCAACAGCTAGGAGTCTGACAGCATGGTTGGGTAAGCCCAAGAGAGCCACTCAGGCACAGTCATATTGCTGTCCAGCCTCTCCTGGAGCTTCTCAGGAGGAGCAGAGGCAGGGGTTCTTGTGACCCTTATTCTTTCCCAGTTTTGAATGTTTTCCTTCCCCTCCAGGTTTAGCAAAAGGCCCAGGCAGAATCAAAAGGGTACTGTGCTAGAGAGTGCAAATACCATGGGCTCATCTGCTGCCATGCCACTTAGATGTGCTGCAGGTCAGGAGAGAGGAGAAAGGCTCTTATCATGGGGACCTCAGGTCAGCTGCAGGCTGCTCCAGCAGCATCTGAAAAGGAAAGGCTCTCCATTCGAGTCCCAGAGCTTCCAGGGCTTTCCAGACTTGGTGACTCTAGGAAGGCAAGGCAGCTGCTGTTGCTGCTTCTTTTGATCACTGCCTAGAGCCGGAAGGACATGGCTATTTACCCACCCATCTCCAGCAGTGCTCCTTTATGGGACTTTCCTGTCCCACGACAGCAGTCACTGACCTGTGACACATCCTTTGTCAGCCTGATCCACATCTGCATCAAAGTTCTGTAGCAGGTACCAGCTGTAATTCAGCTTATACCTTATTCAGCTAATACCCTTATAAAATTAGGGTTTCTAATCATCCCTGCACAGTCTTCTCCAACATCAAGATGGCAAGAGATTGTGTTCAGAGACATTGCATCTCCAAGAGGTCACCCTCTCCCAGGGCCTTGAAGCTCTGCACAGGCATGATTTCCAGACACACTTGACATCCCACCATTTCCTCTCATTGATGCAGCAAGCACCAACATGAGGTTCTACAAGCTGCAAACTCACATTCGCTATTGGCTCTGAGGCTGGGTGGACTCTGCATACAGGAAGTATCTTGGGAGCTCCTTGACCTGCAGATGTGGGGGTTTGGAAAGGCCCAACCAGTGTATCTTCTCACACTGAAGGCTGTATTCTGTGCCTCCATACCTCGACTGGCATAGAGGGGGGCAGCTGGGAGCAAGAGGCTGATCCCCTTGCAGACAGGGCACTGATGGCATTGCCTGGGGAAGGAGAGTGGCACAAGACCTGAGGTACCCCACAGACACCATGGTATCCCACAAAGACATGGAGATGGGAGCAAACTCCCTTGCAGCAGGATGGTCCTGGCTCTGCAGGGCTGTCAGGGCTAGCCAATCAGGCAGACTGTGCAAGCAGGGCTGCTGAAAGGCAGCCTGCACTTGCCCTCCTTTTCCTCAGCACTGCAGCACACACGCCCTTGCTGGCTGCTGCCCTGGGACTCCTGAGATCCTTGCAAGGCTGCTACTGGCTCCTCTCCCTGGCCAAGTAGCCCCTTGTGCTCTTGAAGAAGTCTTTCTCCTCATCATCCTTATAGAAAATGAAGCTCTCCTGTAATCTCATGTGCTCTCCCTCAGCCACAGGAGTGTTACCTGTCTAAGCAAATCTCCTCCTAGAGATACCCAAGAGGAGAACGTCTGACAGGGCTTTTTCTCCTCCTCCTCCCAAATTTGACGGGATTCACTTTGTTCATCTGAGCACAGTTTTTACTGTGTACCTCAATAGCACTTGTTAATCAAATATCATTAATATCACCCAACTTGGTAAAAAACTGCTGCCTATGTGACAGTTACCACAGCATTTTTTCATCTTGTTCTAAGTAGCAGTTTGATGTGATGTAAATAGAAAAATTTTCAGTGGCTGTAAAACCACAAAAATGGTTAGTTGTGCACTGATTTATTAATTTGGATAATAAACAATGAATTTGCTCTGTTTCAGGCAAATATGTATTTATTTATAGTGGTATAACCTATACTGAAACCTAATGTAGTGTTCCAGCTGGTTCAATAGGCATTGTATTAGGACTGAAATCTTGCAGTGACCAAATTGATCAACTCTTCTTTCTCCAGTGGCTTTAACAGGAAGAATTGAGTACTGATAGTGAAGTACTTGAAACACACTTAAAAATACCTGAAAAATAATCTTCCAGAATTTTCCAATCAAAATCCTCTTTAATCTGCTTATTATATTTCATCTCCTGGTTAGGCTCAAGAACAAATAAGTGAAGTAAAATGCCACATGCTTTAGTTAACATACTTTTCTGTGTTTCTGTTCTGACCTGATAGGGTTTTAAAAGAGCCTAGATTACTGATTGTTTGCAGTTTGACTTCGAGTTTTGAGTTTTCTCATAGTTGCTATGGAGGCTAATTTCTTTGCCAAGGAAAGAAAACTTTCTTCTCTCTCTCTTACTTCCTCCCTCCATTGCACCAACTCAGTGAGCACTTAAAAGATTGTCTGTTGGGCCTTGTCACCTTTCTCTGAATCACTTCACTGAAAATCAAGTAAATATTGAAAAAATGTGATTAATGATTGTAATTTTTATCTGCTGCCTGACTGATGAGACCAACTAATATGCTCATGGATTTAAATAACCGCTGGGTTTGGAATAAAGAAGTAATTTTCATCTAGATCAAATTGGAACAAAAATTATATATTTTTTCCTTTCTCTTCAGTAATGTAAAACATGATTTCCTGCTGAGGATCATCTGGGAGGTTCATCAAATTGGGGTCCTGCTAGATAAGGAAGTAAGGAAGGTATAAGATTTGTGAGACCTTCTGACCTTTCTGCTCACATCCTATGTTTATTTATAGTTGTGGATTTTCTTCATTTGGCTTTAACTTCTTTGTACGTTCTTGAGAAGTGTTGTGGGTTCTCTGATGACATAGAGAACAGAAATCCTATAGACTGTTCTCTAAGCTGATCCTTTTATACAGTGCTTTTTTCATTGCAACAACTGGATTAACTATCCCTCTAATCCTCTCCAATATAATTTTTCTGAAACAGTCTTGTCATTGTCTTACTGACTTGCTGCAACCATGGACTCTAGGACTATACCTAGGAGTATCATTAAATGCTCAGTTACTCATCCTAAATTTCCAGTAAGAGTGTTGATTAATTTTGATTGTTATAATTGCTTTGGAGCAGCACTTTTGTTGAGCTATAGAAAACAATCCATTACCAGGCCTGTAGGATTTGAGCTTTTCATTTGATATGGATTGAAGAATTTATTCCTGTGCTTGCTTAAAGGTTTCTTGTGATTCTTTTTCAATAACATTTATTCCTTTTCAAAACTAAGAGGCTGCAGAAATGAGACATTTGTTCTCTGACCACCCTTCTCCTTCCTATATCTTCCAAGAAGAAAGCTAGGTAGAACTGTAGAGCGATTTAATGGCTAGTTACTAGTAACTATTTGTTTTACCTACACCTTCAGTGGGCAAATGAGAGATGATCCCTGCCGGTGCATATATCTGCTGTCCTCTTACTTTGATCACAATTACAGATGATCTGGACTTCAGTTATCTAAATCTTCAGTGCAATGTCTCATTTCCATTTCAGTGTGGATATCATCCAGTCTCTTGTGCTGAATGACTGAAAATCTGGAAGCTAAGTAGCTGGTTCATTGCTCTTTCTTAAGTCCCAGGACTGTGATTTAATTTACTCACCTTGGCTCACACCAAAATTTCAGCCTATGTAAGAAGAAGTCTGTGTTCATATAGAATTCCTTAGTACTGGCTTTAAATATGACTCACAAATGGGTGAGGAAGGATTATAAAGGTGGAGAAGGCAGCACTGCGTTTAGGATCTAATTTGCATAGCTGGTCAGAACTTGCTCTTTGTGTAATTACTCTGATAGTAGACACAGAGGAGTAAAAACAGGAATTAAATTATGGTTGTGGCTTATTACATGGAGCTCTCTTGACCAGTAGAGTCAAAAAGCACATTTTATTTTAAGAAATTCTTGCAATATCTCCAGTTTTATTTAAAAAGCTCTAACACATAGATGCAACTGGATATATGAGAAATCTTTTAAGTATGTTTCTTACTGTCATAGAAATTTAAAATACTTACAAGATTTCCAAAGGCTTTTTAGAGTATCCAAAAAAAAAAAAAAAAGATGGCTAAAAAAGGGCATTTCCAACAACTTGCATCTAATTATTTTAAAGAGACTTCTATTTTTAAATGGCAGTTATGGACAATCTTCATGGTGTTAGGAGTGCAGTTTGATACATGTCTCTGAAAAGTCACAAAAGACAAGAAAGTATCTGGCATGAAAGGAAATTCTATATCCCCAAATTGTCCACTGAGAGAAAAGAATCTGTATTTCAAAGGTGGTTTTATTATCATGCTGCTGTTTTAGCCTTCTGGGTGAAGACCTCTATAAATAAACACAGGTGCTCTGGGGTTTTAACTGTAGCTGACTAGTCTTTGCAATCGATCTCTTCAGTGTAGGCGTAATTGCGTCCCCTGGAGAGGAGTGGAAAAGGTGTAGTTTCATTCTATTTCTGCTAGTTTTTCAGGCATGCTACTTCTGAAACACAGGTTTTGGACGAGGTGAGGCACTTGTACAACGTGAGTGGTACCTAAGGAAAGAGGATGGGGCAGCCCAGGAGAATACCAAGCATCTTCCAGACACCAGAAGTATTTGACAGATCTCTGGGGTTTGGCAGATTATTTTTTTCTTTACAGAAGAGGGAATGCTTAAGTCAGGCAGATTTGTTTTGTGGAGAGGCAGGGAAGGAAAGAGGGGGAGAAACAGCCCCTGTTTAGAGGCAAAACCTTAACCTTTTCAAATAGCACTTTTCCTGGCTAGGTACTTGGGTCTACTCCACATACTGCATGCATCTACAGGTACGATGTTTATTATAGAAGGCCTCAGACTTCAAATATTTCTGGATCACAATAATTATTCTCTGAAAAACTGCTGTCAGGTGCTTTTTATCTATTTCTATATCACATTATATATACGAAATACTTAAAATATCTTTTAAAGCAGTAGAATTTGAAGAGGATAATTCACTTCTCTGTGGTACAAATGAACTGATGTGTGTGTGGCAAGCAAGGAAAGAAGAAAGTGCTACTTACTAAGATTTCTATTCAAAAAAAAAAAAAAGCTTCTTATCTTGCAAGAGAAAATATTCTGGTGAATACCAAAGATCTTCAAGATTTCTAAATTACCTGAAAAATGTTAAGAATCCTGAGTGATATGTGAGAAACCATGCTATAAAGAAGTGAGCAGTTCAATAGGTGGTACTTTGTGCTTACCAACCAACGTAATACCGTACGCAAACAAAACTGATAAAAAGCATTTAGTTGCCTCTTAAATGTCCAGTACTTATTTGTCATACAAAAGGTCCATCCATAAGGACACATAATGTATGTACTTTCGGTGGGACTACTAGAGTGCGCACAGTTAAAATTTTACCTAAGTGAATATGCAAATAAGTTCTAAACAAGAAAACTTAAAATTAGTTAATCCAGTTCCCTAATATGGTAAAGCATCTCAACATACATTTCAGAATGTTTTGTTTTTTACAAAGCTCAATCATTTTAGTTGCTCAGAAACATGCATTTTTTGTGACTGAGCCAGAGCTACAAACTAAGGCCCAAATCCAAACATCTTTAAAACTCAGATACGATCACATCCAAGGATTTGGTTCAGCTCATTATAAGACAGCTGCAAAATCTGGATTCTGATGCAGTAACTTTCTCAGAGTATGCAGTGTCCAGATGTTTGGTGGGGAGTGTTCCTTCCTTGGATCATTCTAGCATTTGTTTTTGGTCTTTTTACTTTATATATATTCTTAAATTTTTATATTCATCTTATATCTGACATATATCTTTTGAAACAGTAAGCTTTATGCTGACTGTGTTTGAAACACTGAAAGTCCTTTAATTCTGTGGGGGGGTTTTTATGCAATAGAAACAGAGGATAAGCATGATACTTTAAAGAGATTATCCTTCATGAATTCATTGTGAGATTGTACTATTGGGCACTGTCTTGAATTTAGTCTTGGAATGATCCAATATATCACTTCAGGGGCTGGAAATCTTCAACATCTTGCTACTGCCTTGTAAGACCAACTAAACTAATCACTGCAAATCTAAAACTATGGAGTAAAAATATTTTTCAAATATGCATTTTCAATTAGAAGCTTTATCTCACTAAAAAAATGGTGTCATGTTCCTACACAGTTAAAGAGGTGTCATTTGGATTAAAAAATCCAAGAGGTGTTGTTTTCAAAACCAGGACTGTGTAGATAGTGAAGACAACACAGTTTCTGCACTGGTAGATTGCACATTTTCATTTATTATTATGAAGGTTGTGTTCCTCCTTTTGGAATTGATTAACTCTGACATTTGCTGTTTGGAGTGTCAGCTCCACTCCCCATTTGTTACTGATTTGTTGTTTCCTTTACATATGACAATCATACCAATGAGTTGAAATGTGCCATTGTCCTTGAAGTACCACACCTTTCTGAACTGTTCATGGAAATGAACCTGAGGTAATTCTTTGTGATCTAAACTAATTATATAGCTGAGGTAAGTACATTAATCATAGCAGAGTACACTCCAATAAACTTTGTTTTGCTTTCTGATGAAATTAAGCCCAGAGACCAAAAACAGTCATGGACTTCTAGGTCAATTTATCTAATTTATGAAACAAGTACCCTGTGACAGTAAGTAACTCGCACTAAACATAATGAATATTCTCCTGACTTTATATTGTAGGCTGTGCAATGCGCAAACAAAACCCTCATCTAGGAGGAGCTGTATTTAAAAATAATTTGTTCTGTGGCATCTAGACATAAAGAGGAAATTAATTCCCTGCCTCAAAACCATAGTTCTATTCTGCAACAGTGTACTGCAGGTGATGACCATCAAGAGGCAAAGCTGTGAGCACCTCTCAGTAGAGAGCTGGAACATGTGATGCTTCTGCATTCTTACTCTGCTGAAAAGCCATGGGCTGTAAAACAGTGTGTGCTGGGGTGCGGAAGGCAGGGCCATTCTGTGCATGTCTCCCGTGCCCTATGATCAGTGTTCATTTGGAGTGTGCTATGTTCAGTCAGTATGACTTCATTAGCAGGGAACAGTTTCCACATGTGAGACAAGGAGGAGCAGTGCCTTTTAAGTCACAGGGATGTTGACAAAACTGAGCTGCACAGGAACAGTGTGCAGAAAAATGTTTGGCACCAAAATTACACTTGGACTCCAGCAGTTTAGCTTCTCAAGTCCGGTCAGGCTCTGCAGCCAAAATCACAATGCTCTGACTTCCCAATTTATAGAGACCTTCATGCCTTTATAATAGGTATTAATTTCTCCTCAGGTTAAACTATTTCATTCTGTAGTAGAAGGAACTACTTCCAATACCCTGAAAAGTTATAAATATTTACTTACAAGAACAGCGTAAGACAGAAAAAGAATGACAAAATCACTGTTTTGGGAGCTGAGCAGCTTCTCCAGCTTCTGCAATTTGGGAAGATCTGAAAGCATGTATACTGGCTAAACTCTTACTAAGCTGCCTAATAACAAGAATCTAAAAGGACGACTCAGGGACTATTTTGTGTGCCATCTTTACTGCAATACTATTTTATTTCAAAAGTAGCCTTATTGATCTCTGAGGTTATTCTTGGATAGTAAGTTACTGTTTAAAATATATGAGGAAAAAAACCCAAACCCCTAAGCACAGTTACCTTTACAATCTTAGGAAATTCAAAGCAAGTGGTCTTACAGTGGGCCAAGGAATTGCTGGGCTTTTTTTAGGTCTCTGCTCATTTAATCCATCTCAACAAGCAGGGCTCAGTCTCTGGCATTTAGCGACAGTGTCAGGGAGTGTACAGAGTGTACTTCCAGCACCAGAGATGAAGTAGGAGGCTCTTCATTTGCTTTCTTTATGGTTTTGCTTTAAAGAGTGCTTCTGGTGCATCTGGCAATCTCCGTTCACCTACATATAGAGGCAGAGGTATGTTGTACTTCTTCATGTACTTTTTCCTGGCAAGCTGCTCAATGAGAATTTTTGTATTCCTTCTAGCACATAAACAAGATCAAAGGTGACATTTTCCTTATTTCTTAAATTAACTTTTAACTCTTGTAATAATAAATGTTGAACGTTTTGCAGAACAATCAGATATGTATGTTAGTGCTATGAAAAAAGGATAGTTACGCACAAAGACAGGATGGAGAATTGCTTTGGGTGGTACCATGGAGCTGTGAGTACTGGAGTCAGATGATAATAAAGAGAAATCAGCATAGGCTGAGCAACTGGAAAAAGTTCTTAATGAGTTAGCATCCCAAGAGGCATAGGGAAAATCCTGTCATATGGAATGCTTAACATTTCTTGTTTAACATTAGACTGCAAAATGCATTGAATGACGGAATAATCCTGCTCTGACAGAGAAAGGTACTTACAATGCAACTAATAATTTCAGGGCCACGTTCTCAGCTAGCATAAATAAGCCAAACTCTGCTGAAGTCAGAGACCCACCCTTTCATGCCAGCAAAGGATATAGGTTTCCCTGCTAACTCTGAACGTAACACAGTTTTGAATGGGAATCATTAATCCTCATGAAGCAAGAGGCCTATGTGAGTACCTGACTTTCCAGGAGAGTTTTCGGGCTTTGGTTTTTGGTGATTTTTTTGCTTTTGGTTTGGTTTGGTTTAGTTTTTCCCCCACAATACAATGAGAGCCTGAACAAGAAAAAGCAAACTGGGTCATGCTTTCTTTAATCCCAGTGTTTGGTGTTTGTTGACTCTCATAGCAGTCTTTGTCCTAGCTATGTCTCATGAGGCTGTGTGGTTTTTTTCAAATCAGCGTCTGCAAAAGAGAATTGTACTGAATTAAATCTTTAATTTTTTAATGAATCTGCTTGATGCAGATAAAGGCATAAACCCCAGGAACCAGCATGCTAACCACATGCACATTACTAAACTCCCTTTGGTTTTTGTTTTTTTTGGGGGGTTGTCTTCTTTTTTTTTCAGTTTTTGTGGTCTTTCTCCCTACTACTTATACTTTAAACAGCTAAAACTCTCTTCCCTTTCTCTTTCTTCTCCCTACTCGCTACTTCCAACAGCTTCATTCCAACAAATAATAGGCTCAAATGTATCCTGGAAGGCCATCTAACCTTGCTTTCAGACCTCCAACTTTCGCATGCCTAGCAGCAGTTCACAGTTTATTTGTTCTTCTTGCTAACTGTTTTGCAAGGCTTTGGGGAATTATCAAGACTTACTAGGAATTCCAGTGGAGAACTTTTCAGCCTGGAATGAAAGTTGCTGTCATCAGGTAAACAAAATTTCATCGGATCTAGTCAGAAATAAAAATTAGGACAACATGAACATGCTGGACTCTGACCCTCATCTATTCACAACAACCATCGGCATTGGGTTGAGTAGGCCCAGTCAGAGCACTGCTTGAAACCCGTGTTACGTTAAAAGCGGCAGAAAAGAAGAATTTTCTGTCCAACATTAATTTATTCTTTTGTCTATCAGTGTGCCCCCCAGGACATCAAAGCCTTTTAATGTCCAAAATAGTCTGCTAGCATCTCATCTAATGAGACCCTTCACTTAACAGATTCGCTGAGACGGACAGGACATTTGACACCTTCTATATAGGGACTGCACCTAATAGAAGTAGAAAAAACCCTCAGTAGGTTTCTCCTATGAGTTATTTCGCTGCCAAAGAGACTGTCAGCACCTGAAAATGGACTCACTCTAACAGTTCACAAAATAACGCGTTTATTAATACAAATTGGTGACAATTTATGGGATTCACTGTGTCTGAAATAGGGTCTAACTCCAAAAACACACTTAAACTTTGTAGTAATAATAATAATAATAATGCAAAGCATAGGCACACATGCTAAAGCAAAACCAACTTACAAAGAAGTAAAACAACTTACACAGAATACTAATACCAGAAAACCTAAGCAGAAACTCTAATGCAATAGCCACTCACAAACTTAAAGCAAAAACTAAAAATACTATGAAGCAAAAGTAAGCTCTAGTTATTTAGAAGCAAGTAAATAGCATGCATAAAATAGGTCTCACCTTCCAGGCATCCCAGGAAGTAGAAAGAGAAAGGGTAACTTGCCAATTACCTCTGCAGAGTTGATGGAATTTCTCCCCCATTTTTGCTTATGTCTATCTCCTTTTCTACCTTTTTCTTGGGCAGCTTGAGTGGCTATAGTCAATAAACTAATTTTGGGGTGATAGACAGATGAAACAGGCCCAAGGATCCACTTCCCAAGTTCCCGGCAGCCAGGATGTTAGTGAAAAAGGCCATGTTATCTCCATATCACTCCTTTCTTCATTTTAATCCTTTTATCAGTTTCTAGGAATGTCTCCCCAGGTGCTGGGGTTTTCCAGGAAACTATCAGGAGGTTTTCTTCTCCTTTTTTGTAGCCTTTCTATCACGTTACAACCGCAAAGGGGAACAGCTAAGTGTGATTTGGTGCATCATGCAGGCAGAGGCAACACACAATTTGGCAAGCATGTTAATATATTTTTAACTCCAGGTTTGGGATCTGAATGGGCTTGACTCTTCTGTCTGTTTCCCTTCAGTCTGGGTAGGACCACTGCATTTGAGAAATTAATTTGAGAAAACTTGCCACCAACAGCAGCAGAAATAAGCAGCAGTGCCCTGCAGACACCTGACCTGATCCTTATTCTGACTAATTGTATGCCTATGTGTCCTAGTTAGAACAGCTGGGACCAGTTCATCACTGTGTGGGTGTAACCCAAACTGTGTATTCTACACCCTCTATGTCATTTCCCAGGAACTGTTAACAATGGACCATTTGCAGCAGCTGCCCAGAGCACACCTGACCCCTCAGGCTATAAGCTGGGTGTTAAGAGGCCTATGAGATAGGAGGATGCTCCTGTCCTCATACCCACTCACAATCACCCATTGTGGAACTCCCTGCCCTGGGGGAGGTACTGGGCATTCCTGCCTGAACCTGAGGGTATATAATCTTGGGGTCTTGGGACTTCTGGTACCATTTGTTGGATCCAGAGGAGGACCAGAACCTCAACTGGACTGCAACCACCACTCTCGACCGGATTGTGACCGCCACTTTCAACCAGACTGCAATCACCACCCTTGACCAGACTGCGACCAGCACTCACCAACAGGTTTTCCCTCTCTTTTTACTCTGGACTCACAGGGACCATGTGGGGCTCAGCATGGGGGCCAACAAACACCACTCTGTTCGTGCTCCAGGGTGCTGGGTTATACATCTGGGTTTTGTGACTTAAACCAATTGTTTGTTCATATAATTGTATTTATGGTATTATCTTTATTAAATTGTAACTCTGAATTATAATCTCTTTGGAGTTGGATTCATTTCTCCTGCTGGTTTACCTTTAAACCAGTACATTATGCCACTTTGTCATGACTACTATATATTTATTTATTTTAGGAAAAAGCATTTTGTTGGCTCTTCAGCAGGTTTAAGAAAAGCTTCTTGCTTTTAGGGAGCATGGGGAAGAAAGGCAAATTGTAAGTCCATAGCACTTTTTATCTACTTGATATGCCAAACTGATGCAATGATGTCAAAATGGCTATATAATGAAAAGATACCCTCCTACAAAGCATTTTGCATCCATTCAACCTATTCAGAACCAACCCATCCTACTGAACTAAAGCTTCCTTTCTGATTTCAGCTTGAGGTTTGATAGACTGTAGGTTTTACCCCAAGGTAGAAATGCCTTATACAGTGTTCTCTCTTCAGAAGAGACTATCGTGATGTCTAGACTTGATGAAGAGTGCCTATGGTAGCCTTGCAGGGAACAGGAGATGAGGGACACACTTTTGTTACTCAGTGTATCTCCTGGGGTGTTAATGCGATGCTCCTCTTTAAAGTATTCTGGTCAATTTCAGAAACGGCCTTTGTCAGGTCACCAGAAATAGTGCATAATATTGCTTTCCTCTGCCAGGGGAAGGACTGATAGACGGTCCAGGAGGGAGAGACAGTGGGACACCCTGTTCCTAAGTGTGCATTGATAGCAACATGTCAGTCCAGGTTCTCTCTATTTAATGTTGAACATCAGTCTTTTATTTTCAACCTGTAAAGAGCCAGCTGCTCTGGCTGGAAAACACCATTTCCTAGTCTAAAAGCCTCAGGGCTAGCAGCATTTCAACCGGCAATCAGATACCTTTGCGGTACCTATGTAACTTTTTCAACCACCTCTAGAAAGAACAGGGCCTTGAACATCTCCCTCTCTAGAGGTTGTCTCTTGGGTTCGCAAATAACACCATATATTTTGTTCAGAGTGAGTGTGCAGCTTTTTTCACTCTGGTAAAAAAAACTTCCTGGACGTTGACATTCCTGTGATGTATATACTCAGTAAAAGTTTCCTCAGTTTCTGCTCTCACAAGCAGAGTTCATCATTCATCATAAGCTTAGTTACTTTATTAGAGGGAAACAAATGGTTATCCCTAAGACTTTCAGATGAGACCTGAACAAATTTGATAAAAGAATATTTACAGAGCAGTTCCTGCCAGCAACAGTCAGACCCCACATTATTCTCAGGCATAACAGAGAGGTAGTGGTTAGTGTTCTCCAAAAGACTTTTTACAAAAAAGTTTTTTCAGAGTCGCTAGACCACGCCACAGTAGCAGAAAAGGGTTCTTCCAGCACACACCCATGGTAAAAAACTGAAGGGGAGGCTTTTAAAATACTGGTAAGTACTCTTTGTCATAGACTACCTTCTGCATCTTCTGAAAGGTTCTCTTGCTCACTTCTCATTTCTGATGATAGAGCATTACACTATGATTCTCTTCTTAAGATCATCACTGGCTGGATTTATGATAAAGTCTAGCATGAGACCCCTTGTGCCTCAAAATTTATATTTTCTCTGTATGCTGCATATAGAGTGATATCATTAACCTTTAAACAACATTTGCCTCCAGACTGCAAGTAGCCATTCCATTTGGGGTCTGATGACACAAACTCCATAATGTGCTCATCTGCAGACAGCTAAATAGTCCCTGAGCAATGGCATCCAGTCCCCCAGATGACTCACAAATGTCACAGAGTCTGTGTCGTGATAAAGGCAGCAGTACTGCAGGGCATGTAAGAGATTGCAAAGTTCAAGGCCTGGGTATACCGTGATGAAGCACACTGTGAAAATGTTACTGCTACACTTCAGGGTCACACATTCTTTGGCAGTGTCCACATCCTTACTGGTACATTTACAGGAGGACACATGATAAGTCAGAGAGAAGAGATAAACCTACAAATCATCAGTTTTTCTTACAATGGTGGTGTTGGCTAGGTTGGATCTTTGTCTTAATTTTCCTTATGCAGAATTTAAAATTGGTTTTGCAGTTTGACATTTGGCAGGATTTTTCTTAATATGTTCAGGCCACAAAATGACATCTTCTTTCTGCCTTTAATCTACAACATACTAGCCTTTTTTGTAAAAATCTGTACATCAGATTGGCTAGCCTGAAGCTTCCTGCTTCTGCTGGAGTCTAAAAAGACTTTTACCCCCTATTGAAAATGTCAAACCCCACAAATTTCACAGCCCTTCTCCAAAGCCTTGTTCAGTTCTAGGGAATACCAAGCACTCAAAAGGACTCCTTCTTCACTGCTGTGGACGTGGATGCAGACAGCATGGCAGCTTTCTGCACAAACCTGGCATAAGAGAGTCAGTAGCTTGCCTAGTTCATCTTTTTAGTCCATAATTTTGGATTAGGGGACAGGTTGCAGGGTTCTACAAACTGTGCCACCTATGGCTTCCACAATAATGACAGCCAGAAGGAAAGTTTGATTAAAACACACTTTGCAAAAGAGTACTGACCCAATCTAAAAAACTCTGTTGTATTAATTGTGTAAACGAATAGTGGGAGGATATAAAGTCATGCATCCTGACAGCTTCAAGATGGAGTTGAACATAATCAGCAGGTTCAAACAGCTAGCATAAAGGACCAAAAATTTGATTCATACCCTGAACAAATGTTTCATAAGCTTCAAGTACAGATTCTGGCCCTAAAGTAACAAATCTGTATTCTTTTATGTAGCATCCAGCTCTGAACTTCTGCACTGTCCAGTCCCACAGCCCAACATGTTCCACGGCAACCGTGGGACAAACTGCTGCCTTCTCCACCTCTGCTGCAGTAACTAGTAAGTCCCTTCGGGGAGGTCGTCTTCTACCCTAGTGGGACAGTTTTTCACTGTCCTGTGTGTTCAGAAAAGCAGTTTGCACCCAGGGGCTGTGGTGGCTCCCCTTTGCCAATAAGACACTTGGAGTAATGCAAAATCCATTTGGCTTTCTTAATTGGAAATCTTCATTCTAACATTTTTTTTCTCTGCTTTGTGGGTCTGTAAGTGAAGATCTCAGAATGAACAGCTCCACCTGCCTTTTTGTCACCACCTAGCTGCTTGCTACTGCTCTATGTTTGAAAATAATCATGGTTTGTGCATGCTAAATCCTTCCTTACTGTGTGTTCCTGCAGTCTGCTAAAACTGGCTTGGCTGCCCTTTTATCAGCAGCATCCCACTGATGTTCTCTGAGAGCACAGGGCTGCAGTGTGTGTTCTGAAGCTGGGGTCTTCTGACAAAATGCCCAGTCCTCCACCTCTTATTTGCAGCATTAGCCTAAAGACATGGAGAAATATATAGCACCAACCACCATCCCATAATGGTGTTACAGGTAGCTGTAAGATCTGCCACAACTACAGGGAAAGGGAGCTTCCCACCACCACCCTCCCTTTCTGCGTGATACTGATCTTGAAATCCAGTTTGTGGTTCATAGGCCCATTGGCCATTTCTTCTGGTCCACCCAGTCTTTCTTTGGAACACCTTTGTATCTTTTCCTTATTGTCCCCTCATGCATGTTCCGAAGTTGGCGCTTTGCTCTTGTGTTCCACTTTTGCAGACAGTGTCTTGTAGCACTGAGCAAAGCCTGAGGTCTGCCTCAGTTGCCTTGTGTGCCCATGCTGCTGGACTGAGTGCGGGCACAGAAGCCTCCTGGCTCCTCAGTACATATATATTTATATATATGTATATGTTGGTTATAAACATATGTATTTTTATATCTGAACTCTTCCTGGCCCAAAGGACACAGGCAGGCAGTCACAGGGCTGCCTGAGAACATGTGGGTATGACAGGATCAAGAAATGGCCATCAGACAACCCTAGTGCAGTATGAAAACATGTTAAACACACCACGTTTAACTAAAGGTGCCATAAAATATATGAAAACACATGATTTTCCAGTAACTGTTCTGGTTCTGTTGGTCCCTTTACGCTATGTGGTGTTTGTATCCCAGCTCTCTGAATTAGGTGTTGATTTTGTGGACCATGCCAGAGACACATATATCCATATATCTCCACTTCTTTTTTTTTTTTTTTTTAAGTTGGGAACAAGCAGAAAAAAATGGAAGGAGTTGGCCCAAACAAGCAAGTAACCTCTCTCTCAAATGTTCTATAGCTTTAGAAAAAAATGGGGTGTAGAAGTTGAAACTGCCTCCAGGCAGCTTCAAGTTTTAGGATTGGCACTTACATAACTGATCTTACTAGGCCTTACTGAACTTGGCAGCCATGTAGGGGTTGTGTTTTTCACACGGATGAACTGTTCTTGAACAATTTCTCCAAAGTATTGAGCACAAACAGGCTTTTCTTCAACATCAAGCATGCAGGTCTCTTCTCGTTCTTTCTCACCCTTTCCTCCCCCCTCCCATCATCCCAACAACAAATGAAGTTATTGTGGCCATGGTGGCAGTGGATTCTGTCTAATAAAAAGAAAAAATATTTCTGATAGCATGGTGTTATTAAGAATGGGGTGATGGAAAGAAGTTAATTCAGTTTGGGCTGAGTTGCAACCCACACGATTGCTCCAGAGGGGGAACATATCTGGCTATAGCCACTGTGCTCACAGACTTTGCAGATCAGCAATACCCACAATCCCTGATTTAGCAATGCTCTAGTACCAACAGCTCAAATCCCTGACAGGGCTGAGGGAATACTGTGGGGTCCCCACCTGCTGTGCACTGCACCTTCCAGCAGAAAACATGGAAACTGCTGCTCCATCCCTGGGAGCAGGGGAGAACGCAGCTCTGTCCTCCCTGTGCAGCATTAGGAATCAAGCCTCTGGGGGAGAATGGAAAACCATTCTTTTCTGTGCCCCGGATCCTGTGCCCCGGATATACAACGGGCACAGGAGAGGAGGGGTGAAATATCTATGATGTGCTCAGAATGACTATACTCAACCCACCTTTTATGCAACTTTGGGCTGGTTTTGCAGTGGTTTCTGTAGTTTTCACTATATGGGCAGCACAGGGATAAAAAAGGGCATTCTGAAATTCTGATAAAATGGAAGCCATAATTATTGTTACAGTTTCAGAGTGCAATCTTTTCTAAGAAGTATGCTATATAGCTATTGTAAAAGGAACGGGAATACTGGTGCATTCATTTTCTAAAACAATAGCATCCAAATAAATATTAAAAAATACATTTCTGTAGTTTTTGTTGGGTTTTTTTTGGTTTTTTTTTTTTTTGTTTGTTTGTTTTTTTTATTTGAGGTCATATCAGGCATACAGATTGGGGAAACAATGATATGTAAGATAGTAATTCTTTCTGAATTAGTCTGTGAGGAAATAAAAGCTAACAAACTCTATACACGATACAAGAGTTAACACAAACAGTGAAAACCTGATAACTCCACCTCTCAGAATTTCCTATCAGATTTTTTGATTCTATTGTTTCACTATGCAGGCACATATATACGAAATTGTGGCCCTACAGATCTTTCATTTTGGTTATAGTCAATCTGATTTTTCTCATGATTTAAGCTTTTATATTCCCTGCTATATTTCTTACAGCTGCCTTTGTTAATCTCCTAATTTAATATAAAATCTATTTAAATGTGAGGATTTTGCTTCCTGCATTTGTGCTAACAGAACTATTTACTTTGAAAGGATATGTTATCCATGTTTTCTGATTTGGACAGTAAGGCACCAAACTACTTTTTAACATATGGAGAATCTATTTTACCAAATATTACAACCATTTAACATGAATGTCTAGTTACTCAACTCCTTGACTTTTTTTAATTTTTTTTTTTACAAAAATTAGCAGCATTGAAACAATAGTGAATTAATTACCTGAATATCAGAGATGTTAGGCTAGTCAAGCTTCTTAAAATAAGAACAGCAGGTGTGTCTGTACATTTGAAAATCAGACTATAAATGTGAGGGAAATGAAGCACAGCAGCTTTAAAGAACATCTGAATGTAAAATGAAGGCAGGGAGACACTTCCTAAAAAAGCTCCATGCATTTGTGCTTAAATAAAACTGTTCCTCATTGAATAGTAGATATTCCCCATAGGACATTCTAGCATGATGATGTAAAGCGGTTCGGGTGTGAGAGGCTGTACCATGAAGCACAGGAAATAGTTGAAATCTTTTGATATGTTTATAATACTAAGTGGAAAATGGCTACAGCTGAGGTTGTCAACTACTTCACAGTCTAGCAGATGGTCACATTTCACTGTCAACATTTCTCTGAAATTGCATATACAAGCAAGGAATGTGCAGGCACATTCTGCAGCTCATGCTCAGGATATTTTTTTAAAGAAATTTGCTTTCAACTTGGAAGTTTTGCTTTGTTATTCCTCATCTCCTCTATGAGGCTCCTGAATACTCCACACACACTTCTAATGTGTCTTTTCTTTTCACTGGTAAGGTATGAATGCTCTTTACTGTACAGCCCACCTCTACCTGCCCCTGCAGTCTTCTTTGTAAGGGAAATGAGGGCAAGTAGGGGGATGACACACAAGCTGCTCTTACCAGCAGCTGGGAAGTGACCACAGTATGTATGTGGATCTAGGAATCTTATTCCTTGGTTTAGATGCATTTATTGGGTGTTCTTCAATCACTAAGCAGAACCCAAAACAACATCTGTCCCAAGATAATTAATACATAATGAGTATTAAGGCAACTACATAAAAAAATGTAAATTCTGGGAAACCATCTGAGAAACATTAGTTTGAGACACCTTATACAACACCCAATTTAAATGTAAAGCATATTGAATACATGTAAAGAGTTCTTAGGCTGAATGACAGACAACTTTTATATCAAACAAGTATTTTAGCATTCCAAATTATCAATACCTGTAAAGGTCTCTACTACCTCTAGTTTATCACCTTCCCTGTCCCTCCCTAAATTTAACTTGCAAGTAAGCCACTCCTCATTGCATCCAACAAATATTATTATTATTATAGTTGGGATATCAAAATACTATAAAAATATGTTTTGTGAATAAGAAAAAGTAGTAGACTGTTCCTAGAGATTTTCTTTCTTTACACTCAAACGACTTTAGACCTTGCTTAATCCTACAGCAGCTACAAAACAAAAACCAGTACTGTAAGGTTCACCACAAACACATCTGAGCCCTGAAGTGAATGGGTTGTCATCTAGGTCCCTTTTGTTGTAACTACAGCATTTAATATCCTGCTTTGCAGACGCTGCTGAGCTTCTTGGGCTGGAAGTCAGCTTAAAGAAGACAAAGTTCTCTATCAACCTGCACCTCAGGAAGTCTTCCATCATCCCCATATCACCATTGACCAATCAGAGCTCAAATCAGTCCAGCAGTTTAATTACCTAGGAAGCCTCGTCTCCTCAGATGGTAAGATTGACGAAGAGATAGACAACAGGTTAGCAAAGGCATATAGAGCTTTTGGAAAACTCCACAAAAGAGTTTGGCGAAATAAACACCTGAAGAAAAGTACAAAGATCAGTGTTTACAGAGCCATAGTGCTGTCTACTCTTTTATATGGATCTGAATCATGGGTCATTTACCGCCACCACCTGCGTCTCCTAGAACGTTTCCATCAACGCTGTCTCCGTACAATCCTAAACATCCACTGGTCAGATTATGTGACCAACACATCTGTTCTAGAACAGGCAGCAGTTACAAGTATTGAGGCCATGCTGATGAGAACACAGCTGCATTGGGCAGGGCACGTCTCCAGGATGAAGGACCACCGCCTCCCCAAAATCCTGCTTTATGGTGAACTTGCCACTGGCTGCCGCATGAGAGGAGCCCCGAAGAAAAGATACAAGGACTCCCTGAAACAACATCTCAGCTTTGACCATATTGATCAACATAACTGGTCTACTCTGGCCTCCAATCGGGAGGCCTGGAGACACACCATCTATAACGCTGCTGTTTCTTTGAGAACGCACGCAGGATCACCCTTGAGGAGAAAAGGCAACGCAGAAAGAATCGTGCCTTGCAGAATATACCACCTAAGGAGTCTTTCTGCTGTGCCTTTTGCAACCGGACGTGTCAATCTCATATTGGCCTCATTAGCCACCAGTGCCCTTGTAGCAAATGTAGGTAGAGCCCTTCCCAAATCTTCGTTCATGAAGCCTAGCCATGATGACTATAGAGAAACTAAGTGGTTTGTTCTAGTTTTGCTGTAGTTTTCATCCTATCAAAATTGAAAACCCATATAGTGTGGAACAAAATAACTGGAGCTGGTAAGAATGTTTTCAACACAATCAGAGCCTCTGTGCTAGTCCAGTTCTGCTCGAAATTTTTATCTATAATGCAACACTTACTCAGAAGACAGAATGCATGGAAAGGGTACTACTGCGGGGCTTAAAAATACAGGAAAAAGAGATGGTTATTCAAAAATTCTTACAGGAAACTGTAAAATGATATATATAACTTCATGGTGAGTCTTTTCAAGATATTAAGGAAACACTACTTACTGCCCATAAAAGGTACATTCTGTGGCCCGAAAGCTAGGCATGAAAATGTTCACTATTTACTAGAAAAAGCAAACAACTAAACCTACCTTTCTCCATGCAAGCAGTTTGGTATATGTGAATTTATAATCTCATTGAAGGTAGGGTAAATGCCCTATATATAATAGAAAATCCCAGTCTCCTATAACAAGAACATCTTTCTTGTCACAGAGCTCATAAAATAGCTGTGAACTTGCCTGTAGCCATACCTCAGTATGAGTGTAGCAGGCAATCACCTATTTAGGCAATTAAGTTAATTTTTCATTCTGACCTCTATGAATTGCTTACTACCAATGACACTATAAAGGGCAGATATAATTCATATCTGAATGATCATTATGTATCACAGGTGCTCGTTTTCATTGGGTTCTTGTCTTTTGTGTCAGACAAATGTCCCGAAAACTTAGGTACACATTAGATGAAGGAAGTTCCAGTCTCACTTGACTGTTTATTATAGAAGAATTACTTACCTAAGAAAATGTACTTATACTTTGGAAGTTGTGTATCCCAATTGAAATATAATGTGGCTTGAAAGTGATTTTTTAAAATTAATTAGATCTGACTTGCTTGTTTCCAGCTTACAAACAAGTTACCATATCTCTGTGAGCCTTTCTTTCCCAATCTGCAAAACAGACATCTTTATACTTTGATTTGCAATGCATGGTGAACATTACTAATGAAAAAACAGTGCCTAGAATGGTATTTTGAGGTTGGTCCATATGAATGCATTTTTCATTTTTTTTTTACAGCATCTGATTATTGCCAAATCACTATTAACAAATGCATATCTTATTACCTGCTCTTTTTCTGCTTATTTTTGAAAGACAGTTATGAACTTACTGGGTTGAGTTGTTTTTCCTCATTGTAATACGGACACCCAAATTTAAATCAAGAATACTGAATACTGTTCATGACAGATGATACTTCAACAGCGCTGAAAGATATCACATCCACAGAGGAATGAATAGAAGCAGTGCCTGCTTCTACAGTTCTTCCAGAACCCTACAGTTCTGGAACCAAACCTGATCTACATTCACCAGCATCCTCAGAACAGTACACTCACTGTCCCTGCTTAATCTCTTCTAATACTATCAAAGAAAGTGGTTCATATAAAAAGTTATTTTAATAATAGACATTATTCTCTTAAAACCGTTCCAAAATGTCTTAAGAACAACCTACTGTTGTTTTGCTGTGAATTGCTAATATATTCCATACTGGAGAGATTCAAACATAGTCTTCTGATGTTTCAGAAATAAGAGTCTGAAGTCAGAGTAGCATGTTAGAATAATTTCAATCATGGCTAGGCTTCGCGAACGAAGATTTGGGAAGGCTCTATCCACATTTGCTACAGGCACGCTGGTGACTTATGAGGCCAATACGTGACAGACATATCCGATTGCAAAAGGCACAGCAGAAAGACTCCTTAGATGGTGTATTCTGCAATACACGGTTCTTTCTGCGTTGCCTTTTTTCCTTGAGGGTGATCCTGCGTGTGTTCTCAAAGGAGACAGCTGCGTTATAGATGGTGTGTCTCCAGACCTCCCGATTTGAGGTCAGGGTGGACCAGTTATGGTGATCAATATGACCAAGGCTGAGATGTTGTTTCACGGAGTCCTTGTATCTTTTCTTCGGGGCTCCTCTCATGCGGCAGCCAGTGGCAAGTTCACCGTAAAGCAAGATCTTAGGGAGGCGGTGGTCCTTCATCCTGGAGACGTGCCCTGCCCAACGCAGCTGTGTTCTCATCAACATGGTCTCAATACTTGTGATAGCTGCTTGCTCTAGAACAGATGTGTTGGTCACATAGTCTGACCAGTGGATGTTTAGGATTGTGCGGAGGCAGCGTTGATGGAAGCGTTCTAGGAGACGCAGGTGGTGGCGGTAGATGACCCATGATTCAGATCCATATAAGAGAGTAGACAACACTATGGCTTTGTAAACACTGATCTTGGCGCTTTTCTTCAAGTGTTTATTACGCCATACTCTTTTGTGGAGTTTTCCAAAAGTACTACATGCCTTTGCTAATCTGTTGTCTATCTCTCCGTCGATCTTACCATCTGAGAATAATTTAGCTTCCTGGTATTAAATCAGAGGAGAAATATTTCTGTATTTCTTTTCTGGAATGAAACTGATGAATAGTAAATGACAAAAAAAAATTAAAATTTAACTGTTATATTTCTCTCTCTCTCTCTCTTTATCTATCTATCTACCTATCTCTATCTAGCTATTCATATATATATACATATATAACATTTGGGTTTTTCCTTTCCCCACAAAACTAGCTTTAAATGAAAATTAGCTAAAACTGACTATTGCTGTGATAGTTTGAAAGCTTATGGTTTTTGTTTGCATGGTATTGGGAAAACACTTCAGGTATAAACAGGATTGACTGCATTTTTTCCACTTTATTCTCATTTTTTACTACTGGAAAAATCTTCTTAAGATTTTTTTCTGTAAGAAATTTAAATTCCCAGGAATTTCAAATGAGTATTGGTGAATATGTAATACCCAATACAGCCCAAACATGTAAAGTGCTGTTTGTTCCCTTACATGTAAAAAATATGAATTCTGGGAAATACGTTAGCCAAAATTAATAAAGCCCAGAGAAAAAAAGACTACTGAGGTTTTCAAACTGGTTTTTATTTAGATTGATGGGCTGTAGTCTTTTAGTGTATTTTGAAGTTAATATTGCTTGGCAATATAATTAAACACGTCTTTTTTTATTCACTCAGTCTGAATACTAATTTTCATTTAGGCCTGAAGGGATTAGTTCAGAAAAAAGTTATGCACCTTTTGCAATATTCGTAGCCTTTTTTAGGAAAGTATGGAATGCTGCACAAACAAGTAGAGTCACAAAGACTCCTTATCTATTTATATTAACCCTTTAAGCAGACTCTGCTCCCATCTCCCCACTTAAGGTGCAGGAATTGTAAAGTGAATTGTAAAGAAGTGTGAAATGCTTGTTTTAAGTGTATGTTACCTTTTGTGAATAAGTGTAAAATCCCTGGATTAATTTTCTATGAAACAATTTTTATTTGCAAAGCTAACAGAACTTTGCAAATAAGGTTTGGTAAACTGTTTCATTACCTACTAATGTATTCACATACAAAGTTTTATAGGAGCACAGGAAAGCAAAACCACCATTTATTGTCTTACTGTTTCACTGCCTCAAATGCCCTAAATTTAACATATAACATCTCTTAACATCCAAGAGGGTGAATTGGGGTGTGTGTAGGGGTCTCTATGTGTGGAGTTACTAAAAGTGTGGGGTTTTTATTTACTGCATAAAAAAGGCAGAGTTCCTACTTCCCCTAAATAAGGTCCAAGTTCACTCTTGCTTAACAAAGGCAGTCTGATGGAGGCATTCTGGAAGTCAACAGGTTATTTCTAAAGGCAAAGGGGGTAATCTATGCATGTGGTAATTTCTTATGTAAAGGTATTTCTTATGTAAAACTGAACACTGGCAGTATCCCTGCTTTGCCCTACAGTTCAAGTTAGAAAACAGTTCACCACTATATAAACAAAACAAAACCAACAAAACCCCTCTTATGTAGAAACCAGCATTATAGTATATAACAGCTTTTTAATGTTTGATAACACTTTCTCCCATTATCCAAAAGAGTGAATGTCATGTAGAGTGCAAGGATGATAACTCTTCTCTAATTTCTAGTGCAGAACTGATTAACTCTCCTTCAAGAAATTCGCAATGGCAGTACAATGCCAGTTGTACTGCTCTCTGTGCTTCTGTCCTCCAAATAGGCATGAAAAAGGAGCAGATAGCTAGTGTAGATACTATCTCAAAGGAAGGTGATATATCAGAATGAATAGATTTCTTTGAAATATATTTTTTTTAATTCTTGAAATTTTGAACAGGTTTTAAGAAGTTTTTAAGTTTTCTGTAAAGCTATATTCAAAACATGCATACAGGTCATTAAATATTTTATGTAACAAAATCAGGTATTTCCATTTTTAGAATCTGATTTTCTGCACTGTCAGATCTTTGAGCATTTAGTTCAGCGAAAGTGAGAACACTTCTTCATTTGACTTATTTATAGTGTTGAGCTTCACAGTGTTGTTCTTAATACTCTTTTCAGTAGGCAAAGTACTTGGCACAAGTTAGAGCTATGCACTTAAGAACAGCTATTTAAACTCTATTCAGATGTCTGTGTTTGTGGAATGCACTGTATCACAAGCTGCAAATCTAGTACAGGTGATCCCATGATGCCCCACAAGGTATTCTCATCTTGGCCTGGGAAGGAATGAAAGAGGAATACATTACTACTGCTTAGTGTAATGGTTTCTTGGCATTTTTTTGGAGACTCTTCAGCAGTGGTAGAAACAGCTTTTGTAGTGTGAATCCTATTAGGCTTGGAATGACTCAAAACAGAACTCTGAAAACTGGCAACAATTTTGTTAGTGGTGTGTGAAGTCTTTTTATAGTTAGTTATTCTTCCTCTCATTTCTTAATTACAAGCTGGAAAAATGGATAGAATCTTCAAAATGCTTATATATAAAGCCCCAAACTTTGTGATTTGGATTTATATTTTGATAGAGAATACAGCAGATGCTAACACCTAAGTCTGGGTCCACTGAAAGTGAATGCAAACCACTAAAATCTGGGAGTTATTGGAAGCATGATTTTAGTCTGTAGTCAGCTGTGACTTGTGCCATATTTACTGTAAACACTGGAGGCTCTTTTCTTTCCTTTTTTTTTTTCTTTTTTTAGTTTTTTCAATAAACATTTAACTTCTCATATACTTTTGATGCAGTGTTTTTTCTGAAGTCTGAAGGGTTTTATTAAAAGATGCAAAATTTAGTTAAACTTTTATACTAGATGATACATCTGTAATCAGATTTGACTACAAATAGCTCTTTGTCTTCATTAAAAAATATAGTTTGATAGTATGTAGTAGACAAAAATTATATTGGAGTGTGTACTACTCATGTTCTGCCCTTCTCTTTTCCTCTTCTTTTTGTTACACATGGATGAACAAAAATCACCTGCAGAGCAATTCTGGAGTAACTGCTGATGCCCCTATTTGGCTAACATCAAAAATACCTTGAGAAATTCTAAGGCATAAGGCAAAATTCAAAATAATATGTAATTGAAGTGCCTAGAAATTATTGTTAGGGCAGGATATAGTTTGTAAACTATGAATCTTAAAGGAATATATATTCTAGAAATATCTTCTCCCTCCCAGTAAAGAAAGCAAAAAAGCTTGTGAA
>NW_024104492.1:0-63963 GCF_003945595.2 Pipra filicauda
CCAAAATTTCCTTACATCCAACATTTTGCCTCCAAAATCTCTTTGCATCCAATATTTTTACACCAAAATTTCCGTGCATCCAAAATTTCTGCGCATCCAAATTTTTGACTCCACAATATCCACGTATCCAATATTTCACCTCCAAAATTTCCTTGCGTCCAGTATTCTGAGTCCAAAATTTCTGGGCATCCAACATTTTGACCCCAAAATTTCCACACGTCCAACATTTTGACCCCAAAATTTCCGCGCACCCAATGCTTTGCAACAGCAAAACCCTCTGAGAAACACCCAAAAAAAACCCCCCCAAATCCCCAATGTGGGGACTCAAAGAGGGTTTTCCTGGGATAGGGGTGAGGATTAACAGGGATCTTCCTCCCCTGGCAGTTTTGGGATCGGTGCAAGCTCTTCCTCATGCCGGCCAAGCACCAGCCCGACTACGTGTTCCTGCGGCACGTCCCCCTACGGCGCATCCACCTCTTCACCCTGGTGCAGATCATCTGCCTGGCCGTGCTCTGGATCCTCAAATCCACCGTGGCCGCCATCATCTTCCCCGTCATGGTAGCTCCAGCCTGGCTTAGGCTGAGATTTTTGGGATTTAAGGGCATTTTGGTGACCCCCAGGTCTCGGGGTGAGAGGTGCTCCCCCAGGCTGGGGGTGTAAAGCCCCGGGTCCAAGCCAGGAGCTGCCCAGGAGTTCTACTTATATTTAAGACTCCAAGAGTTCCCCCACAACTCTCGCAGAGCCTTTGGTTCTTTATACCTTGAAGTCCCACAAAGGGAACATGCTACAGGCGTTTCCCAAGAGACTTCTTTTAATTTAGGGAGGAAAGAGGCATTTTGGGAAAAGGTTCATAGGGGTAACACAGGACCAAGGAGAAGGTCCCACCAAAGCACCCAGCACATGACAACCACAACAGAAGTAAAATACAACCCATCAGTTTTGTCACCCACAGGAGGTTAAGGGAAGGGTAAAGAGAGAGAGGAAGAGATTGAGAGAAGAAGGAAGGAGTAAAGAAAGAGGTTAGAATGAGAAAATTGTACAGCCACCACTGAGAGGTCACAGGATGACGGGAGGTCCCAGGAGAGAAGGGCAAAATGGAGCCCCTGCACTCCTGTGTTGATATGGTCTGGCCAGCGTGGCCACCCCTCCCATGGGGGGACATCTCACAGAGGGGAGTGTGGGTCTGCTGGAGGGCTGGAGGGCTCTGCAGAGGGACCTGGCCAGGCTGGATCCATGGGCTGATTCCAACGGGCTGAGGTTCCCCAAGGCCAAGGGCCGGGTCCTGCCCTTTGGCCACAACAACCCCCGGCAGCCCCACGGGCTGGGCCAGAGTGGGGGGACAGAAAGGGCCCTGGGGGGACTGACTGACAGCAGCTGAACAGGAGCCAGGGGGGCCCAGGGGGGCAAGAGGCCAATGGAGCCTGGCCTGGCTCAGGAATAGTGTGGCAGCAGGAGCAGGGCAGGGATTGTGCCCCTGCCCTGGGCACTGGGGAGGCCACCCCTGGAGTGCTGTGCCCAGCCCTGGGCCCTCAGGTTGGGAAGGATGTGGAGGGGCTGGAGCAGGGCCAGAGAAGGGCAGCGAGGCTGGGGAAGGGTGTGGAGCACAAGTGCTGTGAGGAGAGGCTGAGGGAGCTGGGGGGGCTCAGCCTGGACAGGAGGAGGCTCAGGGGAGACCTTCTCACTCTCTGCAACTCCCTGACAGGAGGGGGGAGCCGGGGGGGGTCGGGCTCTGCTCCCAGGAACCAGCAGTGGGACAAGAGGACACAGCCTGGAGCTGCCCCAGGGCAGGTTTAGGTTGGCCCTGGGGAAGAAGTTCTTCCCAGAGAGAGGGATCAGCCCTTGGAATGGGCTGCCCAGGGAGGGGGGGAGTCCCCGTCCCTGGAGGGGTTTGAGCAGAGCCTGGACGTGGCATCAGTGCCATGGTGGGGGGGACAAGGTGGGGTTGGGTCACAGGTTGGACTCAATGGTCTAAGAGGTCTTTTCCAACCTGGCTGACTCTGTCATTCTGGGATTCCACTCTCGTTTCTCTGCCCTCATAGATTTTAGCCCTGATCCTGGTCAGGAGGCTGCTGGATTTTGTCTTCTCCCAACACGACCTGGCCTGGATCGACAACATCATCCCTGAGAAGGAGAAGAAGAAAGAGGATGACAAGAAGAAGAAGAAAAAAGGCAATAAAGGAGACAGCAGCAGTGACGAGGAGGTGGGTGAGGGGCTCCTGTGGACAGTGGGGACATTCCAGACCAGTGGGAGGGGAAGGTCCCACTGAAACGTCCAGGTTGGTGGGTTTGGGATGAAGATCTGTGACTCCTGGAAGTGTTTCACTGCAGAGATCCAACAGGCTGACTGGGGGGGTTCAGTGACATTTAGGGGCTGGCAGGAGGCTCCAGGGAATGCTCAGACTGCCCTGAAAGCTGGAAAATCACGGCAAAAAAAGAGAGAAGAGCTCAAATCCCACAGCTGAGGGTACAGAACCCATTGTGTGATGGCAAAGCATCGTTAACCTGTTCAACCCTGTCGGAGGGGAGTGGAAAGCTGAGACAAAGTTCATTAGAGAAGCCTCTTGAGGTGCAGAAAGGACCCCCAACACCCCCCATAGACCCCCAAACCTCCCAGGGCTCCCTTGCATTCCAAACTCCTTCTCCCAGAGGAGTCTGGGGGCGGCTGGATCCAATCTTAGCCTTGGATTATGTCAACTGCTTAAATGTAAGGAACTGTAGAAGTGTGTTGAACCACTTCTGTCCCACAGGTTTTAGTGAAGACAAATCAGACATCTTTATATAAAATGAATGATTTATTATGACGAATGAACAGATGAAAGACCTTAATCAGAATTATTTACTATACAGTGAGAAAGCTAGAAACTACTGGTAGGGTGCAACATAGCATGAAGTAGTACAGTGCAAAGCAATTATATCACAACAATTTTATCAAAGCTGGCAAAAAGAAACAATCATTAAGTAAAGATTGATGGGACTCATGGATCGTGGACAGATCTCTCACAGAACCCCTGGAGAGTGACCATGAAGAGGTCATGGGAGAAGCTCCACACACTCCAGGAATGTCTGTGGAAGAATCTGCCCTGTGAAGGTTGGACTGGGCTTTTAGAGTTATAAAATAATTGACTGCAGGTCAGCCAGCAGCTCATCTGCCAAATCCTGCTCCAAAAAGCAGGAGATGTGTTTGAAATTTTGCAGTTTGATGTGTTTGAAATTGGTCTGAGCCCAGTTCAACACTAAAAGCAGCCTCTTGGCACCAGCGATAGCTCAGTGAACCAGCTTGGATTGTTTGGATTCTGTGCCTGGATTCCAGGCCAAATATATCACCCTAAAATTGGCTCTTAAAAAAAAACAAACCCAAGACTCAATTTGTGAGCTTCAGGAAGCAGCAGTTCCTTTTATTATGATGATGTCAGATGCACAAGAATCTAATTTCTTCCAAAGAATGCATGCAGAGGGCCAAAAGCCTCTCACTTTTATTTGGTTGCCTGATTAATTAATCGAGTTAATAATTCAAACCTGCTACTGTTACACCCACTTCCAAAACCGCCCCTCCCACAGTAGCACCCTCGACACACCTCCCAAATTTGAGTTGGAGGTCCAAAAGACCCCTCCTTCCTCCTCATCCTCCTCTTCATCATCATCTTTTGTCCTTCTTGGAACGGTTTCAAGGCTTCTGGGTCTTCTGAATAGTTTGGACCTGGTTATATCAAGCAGTGGGCCCGTTGTGTCTTATTCTAAGAACATTTTCTACAGGAAAAAAAATGTTCTTTACCTCGCTAAAAATCTTTTGCGTGTTGGAATCCTTGAC
Source organism: Pipra filicauda (assembly GCF_003945595.2). Taxonomy (NCBI): domain Eukaryota; kingdom Metazoa; phylum Chordata; class Aves; order Passeriformes; family Pipridae; genus Pipra; species Pipra filicauda. The sequence goes on from NW_024104492.1 coordinate 3,809, forward strand.
AAGAAATATTAAACAGCATTTCGGGAATCTCATACAGAAGGTGCTTAGAAAGTTCTGTTCCAAAAGTGCTAAAAAGCTCCACTGAAATCGACATAATGTGTATTTTAAGGCATCACCTCCTCAGGGCAGAGCCTCCTGCTGCAGACCCTGCCAGGGGATTTGGGATCATGAAGGCAAATCCTTCTCCTCCTGCACCCACCCCTCCAGGTTTTGGGTGCCTGTGGGTGCCCCAGGTGGTCTCAGAGCCCACCCAAGCACTGCTTTCACCAAATTTCCCCGTTTTTTCCCCAGTTCCCACCTCCCTCATTCATTAAGATCCCCATGGAGCCCCTCCCAGCACAGCCCCGAAATGGGGGCCCCCATTGCCTCAGCCGTAAGTAACGGGCTCAGGAGCCTCTCCCGCCTTCCCTGCTGCTTCCTAACCCCCTCCACAGCACCCACTCGGCTTCCCATGGCACTAATCCTGCTGGAAGATGCACCCTGGATCCCTCCTGCTCCTGCTCCCCAGGATCAGGGCGAAAATCAAGGAGGGGAGAGTGGGATCTTCAAGAGCGTCTCTGACCCCAAGACCAGGGGACCACTAAGATTTCCTTAAATCTCAACAAAAGCCAGGACTCTCCTGGGTTTCATCCCCCACAATGGGGATTCTAAAAAAATATATATATACATTTGGGAATGTTTGCAGCCCCCCCAAAGCAGGGGGTGCAGAGCTTGTGTTGGAATTCCCCAGATTTGTTCAGTTTGGCTCAACCTTCCCAACAGGAATGACCAGAACCGCGCAGGATAAATTTTGGGTGGGTTTGTTCCAGGTTGCATCACGACTCCAGCAAGTTTTGACTGGCTGATTCACTAACTGGGTCCTCACATGGCTCTTGGCAGGGCTTGCAGGGCCTTGTCTTCCTCTAATCACCCCCAAAAATCAGCATTTCCCAGGAGCTTTTCTCCTGCTCCCACCGGCCAGAAGATGCAGGACCTGGTGGCAGGTTGGAGTTGGGGGTGAGGGGGGGGTTGATTTGTTTTTTTTTGGGGGGGGGAAGATTCTGCCTCACCTGGGGAATGTTTCACCTCCGTGTCCCCCCAGGAAAGAGGGCCTCCACCTGGAGCTTTGCGTTCTGATTCCTCCCCGAATGGTTCAGACATGGATCGCAGGTAAACGGCCCCAAAAGGGGTCCCCCACCCTCTCCCCCATCCCCGGGGGGGACACTTTTGGGATAACCCACCACTGCTCCTGGCTGGGCATCACCTTCTCCAGCCAGCTGGCACCACCCCTGAGCACTTCCCAAACACCCAGGTTTATTTCCACACCATCCCTCTGGATTTGGGGCGGTTTCGTTGCCAAACAGGTTGTTGGGAGCGGGGCTGCACCAGGGGGTGTGGAGCCATGAAAACACTGCTGAGCAACAATCACAGGGATTTTTAGGATAGGGGTGTCTCCAAATCCTGAAATTTGGGGTTATTCTCTGCAGATAAAAGGCAAAACATCAGTTTTAATTAATTTATTGGCAGCGGCACCATGCCGAGTGTTTTCCTGAGGGTCCCAGGGCAGCTTTGGGATGGATTTTGCCTCCAAAATTTCCAGGCATCCAACATTTTGGCTCCAAAATTTCTGTGAATCCCCTATTTTTTCTCCAAAATTTCTGTGCATCCAATAATTTCACACACGGTATCCATACATCCAATAATTTGACTCCAAAATTTCCATGCATTCAGTACTTTGAATCCAAAATTTCTGTGAATCAAACATTTTGACTCTAAAATATCTGCATATCCAGTATTTTGCCTCCAAAGTTTCAATATTATGACTCCAAATTTTGACCCCAAACCAGCATTTTGACTGCAAAATTTCCACGTATCCAATACTTCGACTCCAACATTTCCGTGCATCATTTTGACTCCAAAATTCCTGTTCATCCAACATTTTGACTCCACAATATCTGTGCATCCAACATTTTGACCCCAAACCAACGTTTTGACTGCGAAATTTCCACGTATCCAATACTTTTGACTCCGAAAATTTCCATGCATCAAACATGTTGACTCCAAAATTCCTGTTCATCCAACATTTTTACTCCAAAATTCCTGTTCATCCAACATTTTTACTCCAAAATTCCTGTTCACCCAACATTTTGACTCCACAGCATCCATGCATCCAGTACTTTGACTACAAAATATCTGTGCATCCAATACTTTTGACTTCAGAATTTCTGTGCATCCAACATTTTGACTCCAAAATTTCCATGTATCCAATATTTTGACTCCAGAATTTCTGTGCATCCAACATTTTGACTGCAAAATTTCCACGTATCCAACACTTTGACTCCAAAATTTCCGTGCATCAAACATTTTGACTCCAAAATTCCTGTTCGCCCAACATTTCGACTCCACAGCATCCATGCATCCAGTACTTTGACTCCAAAATATCTGTGCATCCAATACTTTTGACTTCAGAATTTCTGTGCATCCAACATGTTGACTCCAAAATTTCCATGCATCCAATACTTTGACTCCAAAATCTCCACACATCCAACCTTCTGACGGGTTTGGCTGTTGACTCCCCTCTCTCCTCCTCATATTCCCCTTCCCCTCAAGATTTCCTGCCCATCACCCGGAGTGTTTCCTGAGGGTCTCGGGGTGGTTTTTTTGGGATGGGGGATCCCCCAGCCAGCTGCTGATTCCCATCTCTCCTCCTCGTTCCCAGTATTACCCTCCACCTGAAGATTTCCTGCCCATCCTCTCCTGCCTTTAACTACTCCCGGAGCCCCATCTGTGCCGTGCCCCAGGTGAAGATCGAGATGGAGTCGGATTATGAGGACACGGACACGGAGAAGGCCCCGCGGGACATGGGCAGTGAGACCACGTTATAGCCCCCCAGCCCCCAGTTTATATATATATATATACACAGACACCTGCACATTCATATATATATATATAAAGGAAATCGGGCTTATTTTTCTATGGGAGACTGGAGGCCCCAGGGGTTTTGCCCCAGGGGTTTTTAGTGCCGTGAGGTGTCGGGTTTCCAGCCCTTCCCGCTGGGAAAGGGGGCTGGAAAGGTGGAATTGGTGATTTTGGCCCCGGAGCTGCTGCAGGGCTGGAGCAGCTGGAGGGGATTGGGATGTGGGAGCAGCTGATGTGCTGGAGGAAAAGGGGGTGATGCTTTTCGGGGGGATTTTGGGGTAGGGAGGAGGGTTGAGTGGCTGAGGGAGATTTGGCCCTGCTCCCAAATCCCTGGAATCACGATGTGGCTCTTGGGGAGGCTTGTTTTGGGAAGGGTGCTGGTCCAAGGGGTGGGGTCCTTTCCATGGGATCCCAGGTGTGGTGGGAGCGTCCAGAGGGACCTGGATCTGCTGGGATTGGGCTGAGGAGGAAGAGGAGGCACAGCAGGATGGAGAGGAGCCTGGAGCTCCAGGGAGGGAAGGGAAGGAGGAGAAGCAGCTCGAGGTGAAGGTTGTTGCCACTTGAGGGCAACAACAACCAGGCTGTGGAGCAAGAGCAGGGCAGGGAATGGGGCCTTGGTTTCTGCAGGAAATTGGGAATGGTTTCTGTAGGAAACAGGAATGGGTTCTACAGGGAAACAGGAATGGGTTCTACAGGGAAACAGGAATGAGTTCTGTAGGAAACAGGAATGGGTTCTGCAGGGAAATTGGGAATGGTTCCTGCAGGGAATTGGTAACAGTTTCTGTAGGAAAGAGGAATGGTTTCTGTAGGAATCAGGAATGGTTTCTGCAGGGAATTGGGAACAGTTTCTGTAGCAAAGAGGAATGGTTTCTGTAGGAATCAGGAATAGGTTCTGTAGGGTATTGGGAATGGTTTCTGCAGGGAAATGGGAACAGTGGCTCCAGTGAAGCCCTTTGGTGGCCCATCCCCATGTCCTCACCATGGCTCTCCAGGGCCACCCCTGGCCCGGGAACAGCCCCGTCCCTTCCTCTGGGTGGGAGTGAGACATTCCCAAGACAGGAGCGAGACAGACATTCCCAAGCCGTGCTCTCACTAGAGGAATTCTCTCACTGGAGGAATTCAAGGATTCTCTGCTGCCCAGCCCTGTCCAAGGGGCTTCACTCCCACTTCAGCTCCTCCCTCCTGGTCATTCCCAGCAGTTTAACAGCCGGTGGCTGGAACAGGGAGGGGAGGACAAGCACCTGGAGCAGGGAGGGCAGAGCCAGGACATCCCCCCTGTGCTCCAGGCTCACACCCAGCACCTCCCTGCTGGGTGTCCATCAGCATTTCAGCTCCGTAACGGGCTCTTCCCACCCACTGCTGCCTCTGGATCCTCTGGGAGAGGAAGGAAAGGGAGAAGGTTTGGAGCCAGGGAGGCTCTGAGCTCCCTTTGCCCAGCTCCCACACCTTTTTTCCAGCAGCACCAGGGCAGTGCTGAGGCTTTCAAGGATTTTTTTCCCTCCACAGACCAAGCCCAAACACTGCTCTGAAACAACCCTCAAATCTGTTTCTTTTACTCATTTTTTTTCTAGTCTCATTCTGTATGTTTTTTCTCTATTTCCAACCTCCCAGGGCCCCAAACCCCTTCCCCAGGAGCAGGATCACCTTGCCTGATATTTACACCAGCACTACTGGGGTTTCTGGGCCACCAGTTAAATATTGCAACTGGTCTGAACCTTTGTGTGGGACAGATCCCTGTAAATAGTCAAAGCCAACAGAGACTTGAAGGCAATTTCCTATTTATAGCAATTTTTTTCTGGTTCAGGTGCATTTCCCGGGGACAGGGGGTGAGAGAAATAACACATTGTTACCCCATCACCACTTCAGTGTTAATGAACAGCCAGAACCATTTCAACTTGAAGGCACTGTGTCTATTTTGTAGCGTTTTGTACCAATCCTGTGTGGTAGAAGCATCGTAGGCTTATGATTTTAATCAACCGGGTTAATTCGCTTTATCCAGCCCATCAGCTCTATTTCCACCACCCCTGGACAGGCTTTGTGGACTCTGGTAGCTGTTCCATAGGGCAGAGCTGAAGCCACTGTAGAATCCAGCTTGGTTTTGGCTCAATTTGTCTATTTTGCACCGTGGATTCTACTTTTTGTATGAGCAAACGGAGCGTCCGAGATTCGCCGCCTCCAGCCTGGGACCACTGTCACATTTTGTATTTCTTGGATAAAACCCAATAAACCTCGTTTCAATGAGTCTCAGCTCTTAGTGTGTTTCTGCTGCAGAGCCCCTGAACCCCGAATTTCCTTCCCCCTGTGTTTTTATCAGTGCTCCCCCCTCCAGGAGAGGGGGTTTGGCACCAGCTCAGCTGGTACCTTCAGCCCGTTAAAGGTTGGAAAAGCTTCCAAGACCCAGTCCAACCGATGGCACCACAATATTCCTGCTCTCAGGAGGGTGGGACCAGTCACACCAGGGAACATGTGAAGAGGAAAGAGTCCAAGATTCACCTCGCTGCCCATGGATAATCCTGCAAGGAAGTTTTTCCGCCCTGCTTGAGGCATCACCTCAGGTAAGGCTGATGTTCACAGGATAATTAGAGCTTAAAAACATCCTTCATGCTGTGGTGTGGATTTAGCTGAGAAATAAGACTCGGGGAGCTGAACAGGTTTTGATCAGGCTTGAAAGCAAGAGATTTGCTTACTTTCAAGGCCAGTTGGTGCTGGTGGAGCAGTTGTGTCCCAGCTAAGCTCTGGGTGGAAGGCAGACCTCCCCCTGCTCTGGGGGAATAGCTCACCCCACAACTGCTCTAAAAACAACTAGGGCAGCTTTTCTGGAAGTGAAGTAGTTGACTAGTAATAATTCCAGGGCACAAACAGGGATTTTTTTGCCTTCTCACACTTTATTTAGTTAGCCTGCATTACTCACTAGTTACACACTTCATAACACAGCCCAGGGAACCTCCTGTGTGCCCTTTGTGGACACCAAACCCTCCTCACACTGTTCTTTGGTTAGAAAAAAAAGGCTTTTTAAAAAAATTCACCAACCAAACAGCAAAAAAACCCAGCTTAGCTGCACACTAGAACATGTTACAACAGCTCTGCCACTGCCCAGGGCCCTGCACAGCCCCAGAGCACAAATATGGCTTTATTTTTCATTTTTCAAGTAATTTCTTCTACAGAAGAGCTCGAACTAAACATCCAGCATTAAGCAGGAGACCAGCACAAGCCACACTCCAGATCTGTGAGAAGAGAACCATCGAGGCTTCGTACCATGGAGCAAATCCCAAGGGAGTGCTGACGGAGTTCCCGGGAAAGCTGCATTCCCAGGATCCCAAATCCCTGCAGGAGCAGGTCTGGCTCACACATAGAGCAGCTTTACAAGCAGGAGGAGCACAGGCATGAAGATTTACACACCTCAGTGCCAGCAGATGCAGCTGCTTCAGCTCCAATAAATACCTGCGACCTCCGAGTGGGAAATTTCCCGTTCCGAGACAATAAATAAAAAAATATTGCATTTTCTATCGGCCTGTTTGGGAGTCAGTTTGGAATGTTGCTTTCAGTGCTACAAAGGAGAAGGATGGCCCAGGTCAAGCAGTCAGTGCTTCCAACTCTTTGGGTTTCAGCAGCTTCTTGGCAGCAATGATGGTGTTTTTCATCAGCATGGCCACGGTCATGGGCCCCACGCCCCCCGGCACCGGGGTGATGTAACTGGCCTTCTTCCTCACCCCTGGGGAGGAAAGGCACAGCTCAGCAGCAAAAGCAACAGCAGCAACAACTCCCAGTCTAAAAGCCCCCAGATTCCTCCAGGGTCATCATTTAGGAACAGGAGTTTCCCCACGTGGCCTTTTCCCCGTTATCCAGCCCCGCTCTTTCCATCCCTGCTGCTCTAAACCAGCCCAGCTGCAAAGCCCAGGCTGGGGAAAAGCTCAAAGGGAGGACTAAAGGATCTAAAGTAAGGTCTAAAAGCTGGTTTCTAGCACAGAAATGTCAAATCCAAGACTAGGTGTGGCCTTGATGTCGGTACTTCATCAATCTGGACATTCACCCTCTTTCTTCCAGGAGGAAATTCCAAGGTCTTCCCCCAGGCTCATCCCAACAGCCCCTGTGGGGCTGCAGCTCCAGGAGGATCAAGGCCAGGGAATACAGGGCAGGAGGTAAGTTCTGCGTGGCTTTATTTTAAAAGAGGTTTTGGAATAGAGGCAAAGTGACCCAACAGGGTGAGTCTCCTGTGCAGCTTTCCCATGGCATGTCCTGGGATAACATGGAACAATATTGGATGAACCAGACACACGAACCAGGACTTTTCCTCCCTTTGCAGCACCCAAGTGCTCCAGAACCCACACCCAGAGCCTTTCCATACCTTCAAAATCCACGTCCCCAACCAGCCTGGGCTTGGCAGTGACAGGATCCTGCACTCTGGTTATTCCCACATCAATCACTGCAGCTCCTTCTTTGATCATGTCAGCTGTGATCAGGTTGGGAATGCCTGGAAAAACACAGAACTACACACTCAGGGGTGTTAAACAGCCCCCCTGCTCCTCCTCACCCACATTCCCAGGATGTTCTGACCCATCTGGGCCTTCCTGCCCCCCAGACCAGCTGCACTCCATAATCTTCAGGGTCTTTTCCAACCTAAACGATCCCACGAAAGGCAAATGGACAGGAGCACATTTCAGCTACTGATGTGCAGCTCAATCAGATATTTCACTTTCAAACTGAAAGAGGGGAATTTTAGGCTGGATATTGGTAAGAAATTCCTCCCTTTGAGGGTGGGGAGGAGCTGGGCTGGAATTGCCAGGGAAGCTGTGGCTGCCCCGTCCCTGGAAGTGTCCAAGGCCAGGTTGGAGCAACCTGGGCTAGTGGAAGGTGTCTGGGGGTTGGAACAACATCATCTTTAAGGTCCCTCAACCGTTCCATGATTCCATGTTTCTGTTTGAGATGTTCCCTGAGAACTCAGAGCAAAGAGCTGGAATCCATGCCCAGGAAGCTCTGGGACCTCACACCTTCTCCACATGGAATCCTCAAAGCATTTGAGGTCTGTGGCTGTTTGGTGCAGCTCCAGCAGGTTTTCCAGCTGCACTGGGACAGGAACCTGGAGCAGTGCCTGATCCCACCCCAGCCCAGCCTGGCAGAGGCTTGGGATTTATCCCAGGGCTGTCCCAGAGGGATAGGGACAACCTCCCTTTTAGGGTGGGCTGTGTTTGTCTGGTTCAGCCAGATACTGAGGAGAAGAACTGAGAGACACCTAAATATTAACAATTAATGACTCAAACAATCACTTCCAGGGGCAGCAGGTGCTTTGCTGACCCATCACTATTATTAGTTAAGGGAGAAATTTCTTGCCACTGTTGGAATCAATATTCTTCCCCAGTGCCTCATTTTTTCTAACAATTTTCAAGTTTGTCACAAACACCCTTTAGTTCTCCTGTTTAAATTTCACATCACCTCTTTTCTTTGGAGAGGACAGTTCTGCTGAGGGTGAACCTTCTAAATTTCTAAAATGATATTAATAAAAATTCCAGGCATTTTATAGAAAAATAACTGTGAGGATGTGTTAAAATTGACATTGGGAATTAAAGTGCTGTCCAAGATGTGCAGAGGGGGGTGAACACCAGAGGGTGACCACAACAAATCAACTTTTGATGAGCCATGAGTTCTTTTTTGAGCCAGATAATGGAAGAGGCTGAGAAGAAGCAGGTCCTGAGGTGGGATGATGATTTTTATCATCCCAATGTCCTCCCTCACACACCTGGCCCAGGTGGAAAACCCCCCTGGGGGAGTATCAGGACATTCCCACATAGGGCTGAAGGTTTTCATCCTTCAGATGGGGCAGAACTGGCTCAGCCACACTGTGAGAGGAGCTGTCACGTCTTAGAAGGGCCATAAACCACCAAAGACCCCTAAAGTGCCCCCAGATTCATTTTTGGGGCTTCCACCAGAGTTTGGCACATGACCCATCAGCCAGGGAAAGTACCTGGGCCTTCCCACCTGAACCTGGATTATCTCATTAATCATTGTGGGTTTGATGCCTAAAGTGTCCTAAGGCATCATTCTGGGGGCTTCCCCCATCCCTGATGGATCAAGACTGACCAACAGACATCAAAATTCCAACACTGGAATCCACAGCTGGTGAGATCTTCCTACTCTGATCTTTTCTTTCTTTTCTGAAGTGTTATATTCATGCTTTTATATTGTTGCATGTCCACAGATAATAAAACAGCTCCATCCCCCCTTTCCATTGCAACCAAATTGATCTAAAATAATTTATATATGTAAACACTGATCAATGAGTGTCCTTTCACTCCAATCCACCCCAAGGGATCTATTAACAATGACCTGAGTTCCCTTCACTCTTAGGGTTGGGTTTTAACAGGAATTCCCTCCCACCCTTGTTTTCTCTCATCCATGTGACCCTCTCTCTGCTCCTCTCACACCTTCCCAGGTGACTCCATCCCCTTCTGTCCTTACACACCCCCAAACCTCCCACACTTTCTCTTCACACCCAATTCTCACCCCACACTTTCTCTCCTCCCTCCCCACAGGCTCCCACCCACCTTCTGCTGCCAAAAAGACCCTCCAAAGCAGCTCAGCTCCTCTGCCAAGGGGACAGTCTGGAGCAGGGCAGAGCTCTGAGTGGATCCTCATGCTCTGGGGGTGCCTCTGCAGCTGCTCCAGGTAAGCAGATCTTATCTTGGCAATTATTTTCTTGGTATTTTTTCTCATCCCACATAAACACAACAGGAGGTACAACAGAGCCTGTTGTTATACAGCTGAATAGGAGCCTTATGGGATGGGTGAACAACTGGCTCGTGGGTTGGGCACAAAGTCACAGTGACTGGGGTGGTGTCAGGCTGGCACTGGGGGTGTTCCACAGGGCTCCATCCTGCAGTTCTCTTCAACACCTTCATCAGCTCAAAGGAAAACTGAGGAACTTTGCTGAGGACACCAGACTGGGAGGAGCTGTTGACTCCCTCGAGGGCAGAGAGGCCTCAGCAGATCAGAGATGGACAATCCCCAACCGTGGGAAGTGGAACAAGGGCAAGGGCCGGATTGTGCCCCTGGGCCGGGGCAGCCCTGGCTGTGTGTGTGGGCTGGGGATGAGAGGCTGGAGAGCAGCTGCAGGAAGGGCCCTGGGGGTCCTGGTCCATGGCCAGTTGTTCCTGAGCCAGCAGTGCCCTGGCAGCCAGGAGGGCCAACGTGTCCTGGGGGCATCAGGGAGGGGATTGTCCTGCTCTGCTCTGCCCTGGGGCGGCCTCACCTCAACATTGGGGCAGTTTGGGGGGACACAATATAACAAAACCATTGGAGAGTGTCCAAAGGAGGCAATGAGGATGGGGAAGGGTCTGGAGGGGCCTTATGAGGAGCAGCTGAGGGCACTTGGTTTGTTCAGCTGGAGAAGAAGAGACTGAGGTCTTCAACATCCTCCTGAGGGGCAGCTCTGATCTCTGCTCTCTGTGAGCAGGGACAGGACCCTGGAACAGCTGGAGCTGTGTCAGGGCAGGGTCAGGTTGGATCTCAGGCAAAGGTTCTTCCCCCACAGGCTGGTTGGGCACTGACCAGGCTCCCCAGGGTTTGGTCACGGCCCCAGGGCTGCCAGAGCTCCAGGGTTGTTCAGACAACGCTCTCAGGGACAGAGTGGGATTGTTGGGGTGTCTGTGCAGGCCCAGGAGCTGCACTTGATGGGTCCCTTCCAACTCATTATAGTCTCTGATTCCATGTTGCTCTTTAGGATCTGATCAGGTGTCATGGGCAGGCCAAGCCCCTCTTGCCAGGTGTTATTTTCCATTTCAAAGGCAAAGCCACAAACAGCTCTGCTAGGAACACCAAACATGCTGCTCCTTGGCTCCAGCACAGCATGAACTGGCTCCAGCAGCCCCTCACCTGCAGCCCTGGGAGCACCAGACTCTCCCACGCTGCCAGAGAGGCTCCAGAACATTCCATGCCAAGGATTCCCACCAGGAACACCTGGAGCACCCTCTGTGCCCCTCAGCTGTGCCACCAGCCAGGCCCTACCTGCTGCTGCCACCACGATGTCCGCACGGATCATGTGCTGCTTCAGCTGCTCCTTGGGGGTGTAGCGGTGGGAGATCGTGACTGTGGCATCACCTGGGAGAGTGATTCCATGGAGCTTTAATTCCCAAACCCAGCCAGTTCTCTGCATCTTCCCCCTTCAAGAACACCCCTGTGTTTAGCAGGAACATCAGGGCCTGCTGACAAACCCCAGGGAACAGCCTGTGGAGTCAGAGGGAAGGTCTTGGGATGGAAGGGGATAAGGACTTGATGAAGGAGGCTCCAAAATGTTACAAGGAGGCTCAGGGAAGACCTTATTGGTCTCTACAACTTCCTGACAGGAGGCTGGAGCCAGCTGGGGGTTGGGCTCTGCTCCCAGGGAACAAGGGACAGGACGAGAGGAAACAGGAAGGGGAAGTTTAGGTTGGATACTGGGGAAATTCCTTCAAGAAAAGGGTTGTTAAACATTGGAACAGGCTGCCCAGGGAAATGGTGGAGTCACCATCCCTGGAAGTGTTCAAAAAACATGTGGATGTGGCACTTGAGGACATGGTTTAGTGGTGAACATGGTGCTGGTTGATGGTTGGGCTTGATGACCCTTAAGGTCTTTTCCAACCTTAACAGTTTTAAGACCATGTGCAGAATTAACTCCCCAGCCTTGGCCAGATTCCCGAGGAACCCCTGAGATGGCTCTAGGAGCCTGAAGAGGGCAGTGGGACAGGTTTCCTACCTCCAGGCCGCTCGTGTTTGCCATCAGTGTGGAGCAGCATCGCGATGGGCATCCCCACGTTCTTCGACCTCCCGGCCACCACCACGTTCTTGCCCAGCGTTGGGATCCCTGCAGAGGGCAAGATCAGAGAATCATGGAGTATCCTGAGTTGGAAGGAACCCACCAGGATCACCAAGGGCAGCTCCTGGCCCTGCAGACACCCCAACAATCCCACCCTGTCCCTGAGAGCGTTGTCTGAACAACCCTGGAGCTCTGGCAGCCCTGGGGCCGCGACCAAACCCTGGGGAGCCTGGGCAGTGCCCAACCACCCTGTGGGGGAAGAACCTTTGCCTGAGATCCAGCCTAACCCTGCCCTGGCACAGCTCCAGCCATTCCCTGGGTGCTGTCCCTGGTCCCCCCAGAGCAGAGCTCAGTCCCTGCTCCTCCTCTACCCCTGCCCAGGCAGCTGGAACTGCACTGAGGTCTCCCCTCAGTCTCCTCTGCTCCAGCTGAACACACCAAGTGCCCTCAGTGTCCTCACACGCCTTCAAATCAAGGCCCTTCCCCATCTTCGTTGCCTCCTTTGGACACTCTCCAATGGTTTTGTTATATTGTGTCCCCCCAAACTGCCCCAGTGTTGAGGCCATGCTGGGCCTGATGCCCCCAGGACACGTTGGCCCTCCTGGCTGCCAGGGCACTGCTGGCTCAGGAACAACTGGCCATGGACCAGGACCCCCAGGGCCCTTCCTGCAGCTGCTCTCCAGCCTCTCATCCCCAGCCCACACACACAGCCAGGGCTGCCCCGGCCCAGGGGCACAATCCGGCCCTTGCCCTTGTTCCACTTCCCACGGTTGGGGATTGTCCATCTCTCATCTGCTGAGGCCTCTCTGCCCTCGAGGGAGTCAACAGCTCCTCCCAGTCTGGTGTCCTCAGCAAAGTTCCTCAGTTTTCCTTTGAGCTGATGAAGGTGTTGAAGAGAACTGCAGGATGGAGCCCTGTGGGACACCCCCAGTGCCAGCCTGACACCACCCCAGTCACTGTGACTTTGTGCCCAACCCACGAGCCAGTTCCTCACCACCTCCTAACACAGTTGTCCAGCTGGGAATCTTAAACCAGACATCAGCTGGAATTTTGCTGGACAGCAGCCCCATCCTGCAGGAGCAGCAGCTCTTCCCAGCTCTCTTGATGATCTTACCAGTTCTCTTGATGATCTCCCAGACGCCCCAGGGGGTGGCAGGTAACATGGAGTCCTGGTCCAGGCACAGGCGGCCCACGTTGATGACGTGGAAGCCGTCGACGTCCTTGTCGGGGCTGACGGCGTTGCAGACCCTGCGCTCGTCGATGTGTCCTGGGGACAGAGAGGGGGCTCAGCCTGCCCCTGTGCTGGGCACCCCAGCACGCCCTGGGCTCCACCTCTGATTCTGAGCCCCGAGCCAGACCTGGTTCTGAGCCCCAGCCCTGAGCCAGACTTGGTTCTGCCCCTGAGTTAGTTCTGAGCCCCAGCCCTGAGCCAGACTTGGTTCTGCCCCTGAGTTAGTTCTGAGCCCCAGCCCTGGGCTCAAGCTCTGACCTCGAAGCACCTCAAAATGTGGAGGCTTGAGGCTCCTCAGCACTTCCAGCTCAAAGCTCCCAGCAGAGAGGGACTGACAGCACTTTGGAATTACAGCCTTGCTCATGCTGAGGGTATTTTTAGGCAGCCTCAAGGCCACAACTGAGTTCAAGTTGATACTGGAAGTTGATACTCCCAGCACAGGAATAGATCCTGTGACCCCCAGAAACCAAACTCCTGCAGGCAGATGGTGCTGAGGAGTTGCAGGGACATCTTTCAACTCCACCAGGGCAGGATCCCACCTCTCGTGGCACAGGATTGTCCTCCCAGCACATGGAAACCCTTAAAAACTTCATGTAGGACGGAAAGAGGTGGAAGTTCAGCTCCTCACCAGGCAGAGGGAGCTGCACCAACAGCCCATCCACGTTTGCATCGTTGTTGAGTTTGCTGATCAAATCCAGCAGCTCCTCCTCAGTGATGGAAGCTGGTCTGAGGATGGTCTCACTGCTGATCCCTGGAAATCATCCCAAACACCTCATTAGTGAGCCCAGGCTATGCACAAGGCAGCAACATTCCTGATCTTTGTGGATTTAAGCCCCCCTGTTTCATTGCTCTACCAAATCCCAGAAGTGCACACCAAGGACTGGATGGATTAGGCAATAAGGAGCAGCTTCCAGGCTGGAGAGACCTTCCCAAGCCTTCCCAGGACAATTATATGGGATTAATGACCTGGGATAGAGTGTTTGAGTTTCTCACAGTGCAGGGAGGGATTAGAGAAACCCAGCCAAGGATGAAAATAAAACTACACATCCTGTGAGCCCTCTGGGCACAGGAGGAAAGGGATGGCAGTTTAAAAAATCTCAGCTCCAAAAATCTCCAATCCAAAAAAACCTCTCAGCAGTGCAGAACCCAAGTTAAAATAACACCATTTCTTGCCCCCAACCCTGAGCAGGACCTTGGATTGCAAGATGGGAAGAAGTCAGAGCAGCGAGGCTGAACAGTGACTCCTGAGGTGAGGAAGGGAGGCCAAAAAGCCCTTCCTGTGCTTTTTATGCCTCTGGGAAGGCTGAAAATCCCAAGCACAGAGCTTGATGTTGTCCTGAAGGATCCCAATGGTACATGGACAATGTTTACCAGCCCCATCCCAGGATAACAAGAACCCAAATTCCAGGTGAAGGTGGACAGAGGTGAAAAGCTGCCAGACGGATTCAGTCCAAAAAGCTTCCCCCGGCCTCCAGCCCGGAGGATTCCCACCCAAACCCCGCTGTTCTGGGCAGGGAGCCCCAGCCATACCCACGTCAGCCGCTGCCTTGGTCTTGTTGAGGACGTAGGAGTGACTGGCTGGGTTCTCCCCGACCAGGACCACGCTCAGGTGGGGCCTCTTGTTCCCCGCTGCCACCCACTGCTCCACCTCGTGCCGGGCTTCCTGCCGGATCTGCCGGGCCAGCTTCCTCCCCGAGATCACCACGGCATCAGCTCTGCAACAGGGGAAGTGCCACCACACCATCAGCACCCTCAGGACCTTCACACCCGAGCTTCGTGTGACATGGACTGGGAAAACCAGGAGCCAACCACAGCCAGGGGAGAAAAGGCTCTTTCTGAGCTTCCAATTCCATTAAAAATGCAGGAAACTCTTGTCTCCAAAGCCTCTTCCTGCTCAGAGACCCCAGGGAGCGAGGCTGAGAGGAGCCAGGGACCAACAGAGCAACAAGTGTCACCATCAGCATCCTCAGGACCATCAACTCCCAGCTTTGTACAACATGGAACAGGAAAACCAGGAGCCAACCACAGCCAGGGGAGAAAAGGCTCTTTCCCTTGAGCTCTGTACAAGCTCTTTGCACCTCGATGTTAAATCTTGTTAAGCAGCACTTTGCAGGCTCATTTACAGCTTTGCTGGGACCAAGCAAGACAAACACAGAATATCCTGAGCTGGAAGGAACCCCTTAGGATCACTGATCCAGCTCCTGGCCCTGCACAGCCCCAACAACCCCACCCTGTGCAGAGAGCAATATCCAAATGCTCCTTGAACTTTGCTTTTCGTGTTGTTTCTTTTTATCTGCAGAAACTCCAACTCCTGAAATGACTTTTCAGCCTTTCCCAGCCCTCCCACATCCCTGGATCTCTGCCCATCCTCCCTCCCCAGCACCAGCCAGGGGCCACACCTACCCTGTGCCAGCAGAGCTCCCTGTGCTCCCCAGTTTTAACAGCTTTGCTGAGCTCCCAATCCCATTAAAACTGCAGGAAACTCCTGTCTCCAAGGCCTCTTCCTGCTCAGGGACCCCAAGGAGCAGGATCCACCAGGAGCTGAATCCATCATCCTTGTGGGTCCCTTCCAGCTCAGGATATTCCATGATTTAAGTCTTTCTGCAAGGCCTCCTGACCAGCACCTCCCTTGCCCAATTTCCCTGCCCTCAGATCCAGAACAGGCACAGATGCTCCTCAGCATTCCTGGCATTGCTGGTGCCTTCCCAAATTGCAGGAACCAGCCTATTCCTGAAGCAATTTCCAGACAATCTCCATCACAACCCACTCCACTTTCCCCAGGAACCCAGGAGACAGCTGACCCACAAAGCCCAGCAGCACCAAGAGCACTTTCCCACCCTCCCTGCACCTCAACATCCACCAGAAAAAGCTGAATTGCTGCAGTTTCTCCTCAAAAATCCATCGGCTGCCTCACGGATGGATCTTCTCCTACTAGGATCCTGGACTGAGTCCAACAGTGCTGTTTTCTGACCTTTCCCAGGTACAATCTTTGAACTCTGGGAGTAGCTGGAACCAGGGAAAACCACTCCCATAACTGCTCCAGACACACAGGAGCCTTCTCAGGTAGGAGAAGCCTTTTCCCTAAATCCTCACTTGGAGATGCAGAGGAGCTTTTGTGCTTTAATCCCTGCCTTACTCAAACATGCAGTTTTCCCCATTTACTGGGAATTAAGTGTTACTTCATCCCTACCTGCAACCACCCCAGTCAAACCCATTTACCACTGGGTCTCTAATTCTTGTTCCAGCTTCAGAGCTAAACCTGTGCCAAACTACCAGACGCTGATTTGGATGTAAAAGGAATTATGACAAGTGCCTGGCAAGCCAGAGAATGGAAAGTTCCTTAAATCAGAGGCAAAACCTACCTGGATCTTCCCTGAGATTGGGGTGCTCTGGGCTCTCAGGGAGAGGGAGAAGCACCAGCCCCCGGGGGAGCTACAGGGGGACAAAGAGGGAGCTCAGAGCCCTGTTTGGAGCAGGGTGGGCTGGTCGGGGGTCTCTGTTCCTCTGACCTGGGTGGCCTTTGTCCCTCTCACCCCGGGGGATCTCAGGGGGTCTCTGTTTCCCTCACACCGTTTAAATTCAGGTCCAGTGCCCAGGGAATGCTTGGGGGGAGCTCTGTCTATCTTAACCCGTGGGATCTCCAGGGGAGGCTCTGCTTCTCTCACCCCAGGGAATGCTCAGGGGGCTTTGTCCTTCTCTCAGGGGATGCCCGAGGAGGATCTCCACCCCTCTCACCCTGGGGGATGGGTCTCCGTCCCTCTTACAGCGTTTAAATCCAGGGCCAGTGCCCGGGGGATGCTCAGGGGTCTCTGTCCCTCCGCCCTGGGGGATGGCTGGGAGGTCTTTGTCGCTCTCAGGAGATGCACGGGGTGGTCTCTGTCTCTCTCGTCCCGGGGGGTCTCCATCCCCGCCCCCGGGGGACACCCGTGTCCAGCCCCGCACCCCCACGCAAGGCGGGCGCGGGATTTCATCAGCCTGCACCGCCCGGCGCGGCCGCTGGGGGGAGGATCTGCCCCTCTCCCCCGGCACAGCTACGGGGCGAGACCGGTAACCGCGACCCCCGGCGCGGGTTCCATCGCCCCGGCCCCCTCCTCAGCCCGCACCGGGCGGGCCGCGCTCCCACCTCCTCTGTCCCCGCTCCCGCCCGGCCACCCCCAGTCCTCCCCGCGGGGTACCTGGGCGCGCTGAGGTGCAGGCGGCGGTCGCGAGGTCTGAGAGCGGCGCGGCCGAGGGCGCGGAGCGGGCAGAGCGCGGTCGCCATGGCAGCAGAAACAGCAATAAAGACACCGAAGCGGCACCACCTCAGTGTATGAGCGGCGCGTGCCACCCACCCCATTATATAGGCGGGTAAGACCCGCCCCCTAGCGCGCGCACCGGCGGGAGCCAATGGGGCGTTGAATGGGTGGGGACGGAGCGGGAGCTGCGCGCTGCGATTGGATGGAGGGAGAAGGGGAGGGCGGCGTGATTGGTGGGGAAGCGCGCGGGTTCCCGCCCTAAATAGGGCAAAGAGACGTTGATTGGCTGAGCCCGTGGGGTGCAACACGATGGGGGGGGGGCGTAAGAGGAGGGCAGGGGGCCGGGGGCGTGGCTTGTGTGTGACGGGCGGGGCCAGAGGTGGGGGAGGGAAAGGGGGTAAAAGTGGGATCTTGGTGACGTTGGGAGGGATTGGGGTGGAGTTGGAATTAGGGCTAAATGTACGATTAGGTTTAGGGCTGGGGTTGGGATCGGGGCTAGAAGGGGGTTGGGATTGGGGTTAGAGCTGGAATTGGGGCTGGGATTGGAGTTAGGGCTAAATCTGGGACTGGGGTTAGGACTGGAATTGGGGTCAAGGCTAAATGTGGGATTAGGATGAGGGGTAGGGTTGGGATCAGGGCTAGAATTGGGGCTGGAGTGTGAGTTAGGGATAAATGTGGGATTGGTGTTAGGGTTGGGGTTGGAGTTAGGAACAAATGTGGAATTTGGTTTAGGGCTGGGGTTGGGGTTAGAGCTGGGACTGAGGTCAAGGCTAAATATGGGATTAGGGTTAGAGGTGTGGTTGGGATGGGAGCAGGGGCTTGGCTTGAGCCTGGGATAAGATTAAATACAGGACTAAGTGTGTCCAAACCTGGACTGAGACTAAGATCAGGGTTAGGATTAGGGTTGGATTTGGGACTAAGTGCTCCCAGTCCCGAGTGTTCCCAGTTCCAGGCAATGAGGCCGGAGCAGAGAGATTTCTCTGAACAATTTTTCTTGCATTCTGCAGGCCTTGCTTGCCATGACTTTAGAAGTGACGAGCGGTGTAATGTTTACACTTATAAGCAGTGTGAAAATATGCAATGTTTATACTTGTTAGCCTTGTGTCTATAATTATAAGGTTTGAGAACATAGTACGTTTACAGTAAGAAAGCCTTGAGAAGGTGGAGATAATGAAACACCTGCAGATCTCGGGAAAACCCTAAAGGTGGATCAATAGAAGGAGCTCTGCATGCCAAGTGTGATTTCAGACCGCATGGACAGAGCACCAGGTCCAATGAACTGAGAGCACGAGGCGCGTGCACAGACTGAGCTGTCCAATCGCCCTGTTGTGAGCACGTACCCGGAACAAACTAAACTGGATAAAAGTCAACTGATTTAAATAATAAATTGGACATCGCTCTGATCACATCGATCTCTGTACTCCTGCCATCAACAAGGCAATCCAAGGAGAGCGCAGTGGGAAGCTGGATCTCATCCTGGAGCAGGTGCAGGGCAGCCTCCCGTCAGCCTCCAGCAGTGGAGAGAGGAGTTTATTCTTATTATCAGCAGCAGCATAATAACACTCCCCCTTTGGAATGCTCCCCTGTTCTGGCTGTGCTCTCCACAGGCGGAAAAATTAAATGTTTTTGTGCAAAACGTGGCGTCAGATCATGAGGGGATGGATGTGGATGATGCTCGTTGGTATGGAATGGATTGGATTGGGAGGGATTTTAAGGATCATCCCATTCCACCCCTGCCATGGGCAGAGACACCTTCCACTAGCCCAGGTTGCTCCAACCTGGCCTTGGACATTTCCAGGGATGGGGCAGCAACAGCTTCTCTGGGAATCCCAGCCCAGACCCTCCCCACCCTCCCAGAGAAGAATCTCTTCCCCAAATCCCATCTCACCCTACTCCCTGGCATTTAAATCCATTACAGTGACAGGTTAAACCCAAGTCTTTCAGCTGCCTCTGGGCTGGAGCTGAGGAGGGTCTGAGACCCCCAGTGCTGCTGCTGGGATGGAGCTGGAGCTGCCAGAGATGGGCAAGAACATGGGATGGTTTGGGTGGGAAGGGACCTTGGAGATCATCCAGTGCCACCCCCTGCCATGGGCAGGGACACCTTCCACAGGCCACGTTGCTCCACCCTGGCCTTGGACACTTCCAGGGATCCAGGGGCAGTCTCAGCTTCTCTGGCAATTCCAGCCCAGCCCCTCCCCACCCTCACAGCCAACAATTCCTTCCCCATCCAGCCCTGCCCTCTGGCACTGGGAAGCCATTCCCTGTGTCCTGTCCCTCCTTCCCTTGTCCCCAGTCCCTCTCCAGCTCTTGGACTCCCTTTAGGCCCTGGAAGGGGCTCTCAGGTCTCCCTGGAGCCTTCTCCTCTCCAGGTGAACCCCCCCAGCTCTCCCAGCCTGGCTCCAGAGCAGAGGGGCTCCAGCCCTTGGAGCAGCTCCGGGGCCTCCTCTGGACTCGCTCCAGCAGCTCCAAATCCTTCTGATGTTGGGGATTCCAGGGCTGGAGCAGCTCTGCAGGTGGGGTCTCACCTGAGTGGGGCAGAGGGGCAGAATTCCCCCTCCCCCGCTGCTCAGGCTGTGGGATCAGCCCAGGATAAGGAAAAGAGGTAAAGAAGGACCTGTAAGTCCTTGAGAATCTGTGTGGAGAGAGTCCAACCCCCTCCTATGTGTTTATTTTCCTTAACTTCGTCCTTGGTATCCCTTGAGCTGGGAAAGGCGACCTTGGAGGTTTATCTCGAGGTCATGGAGGTGCCAGAAAAGCCTGGGGGGGTTTTATTCCTTCCTGAGTGTCCAATAAATCCAAGGATCACCAGCCCCATCCCAGTCCGTGCTGGCAGAGCCGGTTCCACACTGAGCCCATTGTTGGAGCTGGGGGAGGCGACATAAATTACACAAACAACCTCACCGTGTTTAGTTTAGCTTTTAACTCCTCATGGTCACTCCTTAGTTATAAAAGTCATTTTAGGTCAAGAACAGCAGCTTCTTCCCAAGACAAGGGTTGAAGGAGCCATGTAAGGAGCAAAAGAAAGGGTGAAAACCTGCAGGAATCAGCCCTGGGAAAAGGAGTTGATGAACTTTTGGATTTTTGGGAGGATTTCAGCCAGGTGGCAGCTGGGGAGGGGTTAAATTAGGTGGGGAAGGGTTGGTGGAGGGTGTGGGGAAGAGCCTGTGAGTTGGGGGGACTCTGGGCAGGGGAAAGGTCCATGGTGGGGGGATGCCCCGGCCTGTGGGGAGGGGGCTCTGGGGGTCCCCAAGCCCATGGTGGAAGGTGCCCAGGTCTGTGGGGAAGGGGCTTTGGGGGCACCCAGACCCATTAGGAGGTGCCCAGGACCATGGGACCAGGACTCTGGGAGTCCCCAGGCCCATTAGGAGGGGACTTTGGGGGTCCCCAACCCACAGGGGGGCTGCCCAGCCCCATGGGAACAGGGCTCTGGGGGTCCCCAGGCCCATGGGGGCTTTGCGGGTGCTCAGCCCCATGCAGTGTCCCCTGGCCCATGAGGAGGGGGCTCTGAGGGTCCCCAGGCCTATGTGGTTCCCAGGGTCGTGGGGAGGGGGTTCTGGGGGGTCCCCAGACCCATTAGGGCCCTGCCCAGGGCCATGGGGTGGGTCCCTGGAGAGTCCCCTTCCCCATGGGGAGGGTCCATGGGGGTCCCCAGACCCACGCAGGGGTCCATGGGGGTCCTCAGGCCCATGGGGGACTCTGGAGGATACTCATCCCCGTGGGGGGTCCCAGACGTCCCCAGGCCCATGAGGAGTCTCTGAAGGGTCCCAATCCCCATCAGGGGGCTCCTGGGAGTCCCCAGTCCCACGGGGGGGGTCTCTGGAGGGTCCCCATCCCCGTGGGGAGGTCCCCAGTCCCACGGGGGGGTCCCTGGAGGGTCCCCATTCCCGTGGGGAGGTCCCCAGTCCCACGGGGGGTCCCTGGAGGGTCCACATCCCCGTGTGGAGGGTCCGCAGTCCCACGGGGGGTCCCTGGAGGGTCCCCATCCCCGTGGGGAGGTCCCGGGGGTCCCCAGGCCTGTGTCCCCGCGCCTGGGGCCGTTGCCGTGGTGACGGCGGCGGGCGAGGCTCCGCCCCCTTCGCGGAGCTCTCGCGAGAGTTGACGGCACGGCCCGGGCGAGGCCCGCGGGGAGCGGCTCCGCTGCCTCGGAACGGAGCGGACGGAGCCGGGACGGACCCGGACAGAGACCGGACAGAGCCAGGACGGACCCGGACAGAGACCGGGCAGAGCCAGGACGGACCCGGACAGAGACCAGATAGAAGCCGGACAGAGCCCGGACAGAGACCGGACAGAGACCGGACAGAGCCCGGACCGGACTGAACAGACCCCGGGCAGAGCCCGCTTCCTTCAGCCCGGCCCCTTCCCGCTCCCTCAGCCCATTCCCGCTCCCTGGTCCCGTTCCCGCTCCCTCAGCCCAGCCCGGCCTCTCTCGCCATGAGCTTCCTCTTGTGAGTGCCCCGGGCCGGAGGGGAACCCCGGGGGGCTCATGGGCGGCTTGGGTGGGGGGAAAAGGCCCGTGGGGGCCCTTGGACTCGGCCTATGAGAGGTTTTTGGGGTGGGGGGAAGCGTTTGGGGAGGGTTGGAGGGCTGAGGGGGGCAGGGGTTTTTTGGAGAGGCTCTGAGGGGGTTCCCGGGGCGGGGGAAGCTGGAGGGTGTCGTGGGGAGGGGTCTGAGGGGAGTCCTGGGAGGGCTCTTAGGGGAAGGTTTAGGGGGAAACCTGGAGTGGGATTGGGCTGGGGGGGCTTTGGGGAGGTGAAGGGCCTGTGGGGAGGGGCTGGGGGGCACTTGGACTTGGTCTGTGAGAGGTTTTCGGGGCGGGAGGAAAGCGTTTGGGGAGGGTTTGAGGGCTGGACTGTGAGAGGGTTGAGGGAGGGAAAGGTTTTTTGGGGAGGCTCTGTGGGTTTCCTGGGGTGGGGGGAGCTGGGGGAGGATGTGAGGGAGCTGGAGGGGGTCTGGGGGGATCCTGAGAGGAGTCCTGGGCTTTCAGGAAGGTTTGGGGGGTCAGAGGCCCCCCCAGGGAGCTGAGGAAGGCCCATGACTACTAGGCCTGGGAGGGCTCTTAGGGGAAGATTTAGGGGGAGGCCCGGGGTGGGATTGGGCTGGGGGGCTCATGAGGGGCTTGGGGGGTCCCTGGGTGTGTATGGGAGCAGAAAAACCTTGAAAAGTTTCCTTAGGGATGCACAAGAAGGGGCTGAGGAAGACTGTGGGGGGAGGAGGGAGCCCTGGAGGGACACAGGGAGGAGTGGAAGAAACCGTGGGGGTGCGGTGGGTTTTTTGGGAGGAAGCCTTGGGAGAAGGTGAGGGGGCACTCGGCTGCATGAGGAGGGGGCTGGAAGCAGGAGTGGGGTGACCTGGAGGGCAGGGAGTCCTGGAGAGAGGCTTTGGGGGTGCATGAGGGGGTGGGAAGCCCTCGAGGGGGCAGTTTTGGAGGGAAGGGGTTGTTTTGGAGGGAGGGGTTGTGTGGCAACCAGAGAATCCCGTTTTCCATGAGCCATGCTCTGCTCCCGGCCATCCCTCTCTCTGGGAGCTGGCAGGGTCTGAAATTTAACATTCTGTGGTAGAGAAATACCAAAATTCATCAGTTTTGGCAGTGTGGCTGTTTGGGAGAGGCAGGAGAGACAGGGAGGTTGCTGGGGACAGCGAGGGGGGGACAATTTCCATTTCAGGAGGCTCTCAAGTCACATTTTTAGCAGGTAGTTTCCCACCCATTTGAGCACAGAGGGTCACTTTGTCACCTGTTTATACATTTTGTTTTAACAAACAAAACAATTAATGCTTATTGATTCTAGAAGAGGTATGTTATTTCCAGAAGTTCTGTTATTTCCAGGTTATATTATTTCCAAAAGTTCTGTTGTTTCCAAGTTGGTTAAATTATTTCAAGTATATATTATATATTATTTTATATATTATGTTATATATAATATATATTACATAGTATATATTATTATATTATATAATTATATAATTGTCTTATTATATATTATTATTTATTATATAATTTTTCATGGCTAGGCTTCACGAAGGAAGATTTAATTATATATAATTATATATATATACAATTATATATTATATATTATATATTACAATATAATATATTATATTAATATATTGATATTTTTATATATTAATACATTAATATTATATATTATATATTGTATATTGTATTATAATATATAATATATAGTATATTATATATTATATATTATATATATTATATATTATATATAATTATATATATAATTATATATAATTATATATATACAATTATATATTATATTATATTTAATTATATATAATTATAGTATTATATAATTTATTAAATATATTATATAGCATATATTACATTATATAATAATTAGGTAATATAGAATGTAATAACATTATATAATATCTAATTATTATAATTAATGCATTATTATAATTAACATCTTTTATTATATGTAATAATATCATATAATATTATATTTTATTTCCCAATATATACTATTTCCAAGTTCTGTTATCTCCAAAAGGACTTGAGGAAATGGCTGCAGGCCATCAGCCTCAGCCCAGGGGAGGTTTAGGTTGGATGTTAGGGGACAGT
Source organism: Pipra filicauda (assembly GCF_003945595.2). Lineage (NCBI taxonomy): Eukaryota > Metazoa > Chordata > Aves > Passeriformes > Pipridae > Pipra > Pipra filicauda. The sequence continues at coordinate 27,538 of NW_024104492.1, forward strand.
TCTTCACAGCAATGGTTGCAAAGCCCTGGAATGGGCTGCCCGGGGCAGCGGGGGAGTCCCATCCCTGGGAATGTTCAGGAGACATGGATGTGGCACTCGAGGGCTTGGCCCAGTGACCTTGGTGGTGCTGCTGGACAGTTGGACTGGGTGATCTTGGAGAGCTTCTCCCGCCTCAGTGATTCCATGACTCCATGGCTAACTGGACGTGTCTCCTCTGTCTCCAGCGGGAGTCGTTCCTCCAAGACCTTCAAGCCCAAGAAGAACATTCCCGAGGGCTCCCACCAGTACGAGCTCCTGAAGCACGCGGAGGCCACGCTGGGCAGCGGGAACCTGCGGCAGGCCGTGATGCTGCCCGAGGGGGAGGACCTCAACGAGTGGATCGCTGTCAACAGTGAGTCCTCCGGGGGGGGAACACCCCGAAACCCTCGGCGTTTATCCCTGCACAAACCTGGGAATTCCCCAGGCGACTCTGCTTAGGTGGAATAAAAGGAAAGCAAGTGTCAGTGGAAAAAAGGAAGAGACAAACCTGCCCCGCCGTGGGTTTGGGGTGGGTTTTCACCAGCTCAGACTCTCAGAGGTGGCTGGGTTTGTGAAGGGTTATTTTTGGTGTTAGAAAGTTCCTGTTGTTGTCTGCAAAAGCTGCACCAAATAATCCAGGGAGGAAGTGGAGTATTTCCACTGAACTCCAGCTTTGGAGAGCTCCTTTCTTGTTTTCTGTTTTCAAAGCCTGCAGGTTCAGTTTGCTTTTAGCAGCTGCTCCCCATGGCCTTGAACTTAATTTCTTTGGAGTTTAGAGGAGGAAAAAGCAGTTTTAAAGGAGAGCAGGGAGAGTTCAGCCTAAGGGAAGTCTCTCCTGGTTTTTCAGATCAGTCAGGGTTTTGGGGAGCCTGGAACCCAAAGCTGTTATTTCCAAGGATATGGAATGCTAAGTGGAGCTTCATGCTGTGCAAGTCAGGTGGGAAATGAGCCAGGCAGTGAAAAATTGACAGAGAAATTCCAGTTCCTGGATGGTTGAACTGTTTCAAAGTCATGAGCCAGGTGACATCACATGGAAGGGGATGTTTGGTTCTTCAGAGGGTTTTTTGGGTGCACAGGGATCCTCAGAGACCATTTTGTGTTCACTCTTTGAGTCACCTTGATGCCTTTCCTTCCCAGCTGTGGATTTCTTCAACCAAATCAACATGTTGTACGGGACCATCACAGAATTCTGCACAGAGAGCAGCTGCCCTGTCATGTCTGCAGGGCCCAGGTGAGGGCTCTGCTGGGGGCTGGGGCCACATTTCTCTGTGGGGACCCAGGTGAGTGCACAGATCACTCAGCAGTGTGGAGAAAGAAGCTAAAAAGAGGATGGGATGTGTCCCCATGGGCTCAAGGCCCAGCACTGCCCTCTTTTCGTGGTGTTCACCTGCTTGTGGTCACACCCTCTGGGATCTCTTTTCCCTGTCCATCAGGCCCTTATGTCTGGAAGCTGAAGAGATTGGAAAAGTTGGTTTTAAAGAAAATGAGAGATCCAACTCAACTGGAAGAGTCTGGTCTTGTTGTCATAGTTGTAGAGAATCATGGAATGGTTTAGGTTGGAAGGGACCTTAAAGCTCATGCAGTGCCACCCCCTGCCATGGGCAGGGACACCTTCCACTGGCCCAGGTTGCTCCAGCCTGGCCTTGGACATCCCCAGGGCTGTGGTTCTTAGGAGACACTGGCAGCCTCCTGACAAGGTGTTACTGCTGCGTGGGAGAAGGTCAGGGCATTGTGGAAGGTGGAAAGAAGATAGTGAAGGAACATTTTGGGGCCACCTCATTGATTTTAGGGGTGAATCCTGCAGGGAGAACACCAGCTGTTGGCTCTGCACTCATATTTTACCAAGGCAAAGCTCCAGCTGGGAATCTTCTCTGTAAGGTTGCTCAGGGCTCTCAGTTTTTAAGCCCAGCTTTGGGCAGCACTTGCAGGTGCCCTGGAACATCCTGCCTTGCTTTCCTCCCCAACACTGCCACTTCCTGCCTCTATTTTTGGGGCCATTTCCTGTGACAACAGGAAATGTTTGAAGGGCACTGTTTTCACTTGTAGAGCAAGAGGTGACAGTCGAAACGTGGTGGGGGGGGGGTTCCTGCTTTTGAGGGATTTTGTGGAAGATCTCGGAGAAAGTGGGTTGTGTGCTGTCAGTCCATGTCTGCCCTGGCTTGGAGGGGCCCTGGGATTGATGAGCACATGTGGGGACTGGATCTGGAGGCTCCCAGCTCCTGGGATGGTCTATCACAGAAGTCTTGTGTGAGTGCCAAATTCCTGGAGGGTGTCTGGAAGCTAGAGGGGAATTTATCCAGATGGTGGGTGATGGCCCTGGGCTTCCTTTTGGCCAGTTTTTGGGTTGTTTTAAGGAAATTATGATGTCAGAGGAGGTTGCCGTGAAGTTGAGGCTCATTTTTAACATCCAGAGGGGCAGTGGAGGGGCAGCTCTGATCTCTGCTCTCTGTGAGCAGGGACAGGACCCTGGAACAGCTGGAGCTGTGTCAGGGCAGGGTCAGGTTGGATCTCAGGCAAAGGTTCTTCCCCCACAGGCTGGTTGGGCACTGACCAGGCTCCCCAGGGCAGTGGGCACAGCCCCAAGGCTGCCAGAGCTCCAGGGTTGTTTGGACAATGCTCTGAGGGACAGAGTGGGATTGTTGGGGTGTCTGTGCAGGGCCAGGAGCTGGACTCTGATCCTGATGGGATCCAGCACAGCGTATCCTGTGATGTTGGAGGGTGAAGCCCTGGAGGGGTCAACGCCGTTGTGTTGGGCTTGACAAACTCGAACAGGCCAGGCACTGCTCTTGCTCCCCAGGGTACCAGTGTGGCCCCTTCCTGAGATAAGGAGGAGGTCACAGGGCCTGAAAACGCCCTTTTCCTGTGGGAGCACAGACCCCCTGTCCCCTGTCCCAGGTACGAGTACCACTGGGCAGACGGCACCAACATCAAGAAGCCCATCAAGTGCTCGGCGCCCAAATACATCGACTACCTGATGACGTGGGTGCAGGACCAGCTGGACGACGAGACCCTCTTTCCCTCCAAGATCGGTGAGTGGTGCTGTGTGACACAGGATGGCACCTCCTGAGCAAGCACAGCCTCATCCCTGTGTGTCTGTGCATTCCAGGTGTCCCCTTTCCCAAGAACTTCATGTCGGTGGCCAAGACGATCCTGAAGCGGCTCTTCCGTGTCTACGCCCACATCTACCACCAGCACTTCGACTCGGTGATCCGGCTGCAGGAGGAGGCCCATCTCAACACCTCCTTCAAGCACTTCATCTTCTTCGTGCAGGTGAGCTGGGAAGGGCTTTCTTGTTCCCCATTTAAAGGGAGCTGGATTTTAAGCCCTTCCCTGCAGATGAGCGGCTGTGGTGTGTGCTGGGAGATAACACCCAGCCCCCCTCTGTACCCAGCTGTGCTGTTTGTGGCTTGGGCTTTTTGTGGGTTTTTTTCCAGGAAGTGGGGCTGGGTTGGTTGTGAATGCTTGAGTTTCCCTCTCAGGTTTCACTTATCAACCTGCAGCAAGAAACCCAGGCTTAGCACAGAACCTGGGGGAGTTTGCAGCTTAAGAATCGACTCCAAAGTAGCAGCACCAGTGCCTTTTTTTTCCTGTTCTGTGCACAGCAACGTGGCAGAAGTTTTGTTGCCCTGAACACTTGGATTTCTCCACAGAGAACAGGGAGAGGTGGCTGCTCCTCTGTGGTTCTCCCAGGAGCTGCCACACGGTGCCTTCCAGGGTGACCAGCCACGTTTTCCAGCAGCTCTTTGAGAGCTGCCTTTAATTTTTTGTCTCTTTTCCCTTGCCAGGAGTTCAACCTGATTGACAGGAGGGAATTGGCTCCTCTGCAGGAACTGATTGAGAAGTTGGGCTCCAAGGACAGATAAAACATTCCTGGGGGGACCCTTTTGGCCTCTCCTTTCTGCTTCTTCTTCAGCCACCTCAGCGCTTGGCTCCAGGAATGCTGGACACACCAAGTGGCTCCACTCCTGCTGTGCAGCCCCCACTGGGCTCCTGTGCCCCACAGCTGTGGGCTGGGTGAAGGTGGAGCAGGTTCTGTCCCTCACAGGGTGACATTCCAAGTCCTGCACAGCTGCTTCCTGCTCCCAGAGTTTCCCTCTGGGCTCTGCAGCCGCCTGGCCGGGGCTGAGAGTGGCTCAGCTTATTTTTGGAAGTGCTTTTTTTAGGATAAGAGGTGCACTTTGGCCCAGAGCCTTAAAGCTCCCCTTGGCAGCAGCACCGAGGGGGGGAAAGAAGTGCCTGGTCCCAGGGGGGTGTCCCTGTCCCTGGGAGGGAGGAGCAGCTCTGGGGTGTCCCATGGATGGGGGGGGACATGAGGAACCCTCCTGTGTGGCAAGGCAATAATAAAGTTTATTCCTGCTCTTCTTTCAGAGGAAGAGGGGGGTCTCCTCCTCTTCTTTCCCCGTCCCACAGGCACCCTGATTGAAAACACGACACTGGCTGAAGTTTATACATCCAGGGAGGCAGAGCCAGAGCAGCCCTGGAGCACTTTATTGGTGTGGAGCAGCCTCAGGGCTTGGGGATGGAGGTGAAGATGCGCAGCCCGTGCATGTGCTTGATCTCCTCACTCAGGGCCTGCAAGGCAAGCACAGCTCTGGGGTCACTCCCGGGGCTGGGCACAGCTTTGGGGCTCTCAGGTCACTGGGATCAAAGAACCAGTGGGGCAGAGTCTCACGTGGAATCACACACGACTTCCAGGTTCTGCTGTGCTGGCAGACACCCGGTCCTGTGTGTGACACAAACCAGCCCAGGGAGGGACGTTCTAAAGGGTCGAAAGCTCTGAATGCAGCCCCAAAGAGGCCTGCACTGTCAGGGGCACCCTGAACAGCCCCCCAGGATTTGATCACGGCCCCAAGGCTGCCAGAGCTCAAGGAGGGTTTGGAAAACACGCTCAGGGACGGGGTGGGATTTTGGGGTGTCTGTGCAGGGCCAGGAGTTGGATCCATGATCCTTGTCCCTTCCAGCTCAGGATATTCCGTGAAGTGCTGCAGGCAGCTTTAAATGCCACACCAGAGCTACACCAGCTCTGAGCCCTTGTTTTCCATGATGATTCTGATGATTATTGGGGTAAAAACAGGGCAGGCTGGGCTCTTAAACGCTCACCTGTGGGCAGGACTGCGACTGCCCAGGTGAGCTCAGCACCCGGCTGTGTGTGTGCCACCCCCACCACTGAGCACCCACAGGACACAGCTACAGGTGCCACACAGACACCTCCTCATTTATGAGGAGAGAAATAAGGAATGGCCGCTATTTATTACCAGGAAAGGGGGGCTGTGCTGGCTGCCCTCCCAGCTGGGCATGAGGGGGGGGTCTGTGCACACACGGTGCCCACAAAGTGCTGCACTCACGGAGCAGCACCTGAACTGTCACAGGAAGGGCTTTGCTGTTTCCTCAGTAATGATTAGGGGAAAAGGGAAAGGCTTTGGGGAGGCAAAAACGAGCTAGACTTTGTTACAGGGGAAATGCTGCAGTTTTAGCCACCCTGTACAGCATTTGATCCTCTCTGTGCACAGCACTGTGCCTGCAACACCCACTTTTAGCTGGGCACTGTGTGTTCACACACCCCCAGAGCCCACAACTGCACAGCTCTGAGCACCCACAGCTCCAGAATTCATTGGGAAGGGCTGGCTTTGCACTGGGAAAGGAGGGGGGAAAGGGCTGCGTTGGTTATTACTGGGAAAAAGAAGGGCTGCAGTGAAAGGCACAGCAGGAATCTCTCAGTGTGTGTGTGCAGCACTTCTGGCACTGTGTGTGCACCAAAGCACCAACCCAGTGCTGCACACAGAGCTAAACTGGTTTGAACTGGGAAGGGAGGGGAAAAGAGGGCTGCACTGGTTATTATTGGGGAAAGGAAGTGTGAAGCACTCACTGGGTGCAGGCACAGCACAAATCCTGTCAGTGTGTGCAGCACTGCAGGCACTGAGTGCACAGACACCACCAGAGCCCCCAGCTCAGAGCTGCACACACTTTTTGAACCGGGAAGGAAGAACTACCCTTCCCAGTCCCAGTGTGTGTGTCCAGCAGTGACTCTGGGAGACATCCGTGAAGGTTCAAGTGCCCCAGAGTGCCCAGCTCTGTGCTGCTCACCCTCACTGTGCCCTCCCCAGTGCCCTCCACACCCTTTGTGCTCCCTTGGGGTCCCCCCTGACCCCCGGCCCCCTCACCTGGTTGACCATCTGGTGCTGCTGCACTGTCCTCTTCTCCCTGAACTCCTCGGACTCGATGTGGATCTCGTACATGGCCCCGCAGCCTCCTGAGAAATGACACGGGCAGCAAATCCTCCAGCAAACAGGAGGGACTGCTGTGCCCCCACAGCCCCGACCCGCCGGGGGTCTGGGACAGGGTAACTGGGAGGACGGAGGAGGAGAACAAGGAGCTTTACCTGAGATGTCCACGACCTTGATGGAGGAGGCCCTGGGGAACCTCTCCCGCAGGACCCGCGTCAGGTGCGACTCCCCCTCGGAGCCGGAGCTGAGGCTGCGCCAGGAGCGGCAGCGCAGGAACAGCTGGGGGGGACAGTGATGGGAGACTGGGGGGGCCCTGGGGGACCCCAAACACACACACAGAGAGTGGGGGGACCTTGGGGGACCCCAAACACACACACAGGAAATGGGCAGACCCTGGAGAGACCCCAAACACACACAGAGGGGGCTGGGGGTGGGAGTGGGTGGGGGCTGTCTGTGCCCGGGGGGATATGGGAGGAGGGAAGGGAAGGTTTGGGAAGGCAAGGCAAGGGAAGGGAAGGCTGCTGGTACAGAGTGGGGGACACCGGGGCAACTGAGGGATGGAGGAATGGGAATGCGGGAAGATGGGATGAAATGGGGGCTGCCTTCAGAGGCATCGCAGAAAGGGGCGAACTGGAGTGGGGGGAAACCAGAAGAGGGGAACCAGGGAAAGGAGGGATGGAAACGGGGCTGCCTTCAGGGGCACCGAGGGCCCGGGAGGGGAGCGAGGGGAGGGATACATCTCCCGGGGGGAGCCGCGGGCCGGCACCGGGGGGACACGGACAGGGACAGACGGACACGGGGACACAGTGACGAACACGGACAGGGACAGACGGACGCAGGGACACACAGGGAGAGGGTCAGACAGACGGACACAGGGACACACAGGGACAGACGTACACAGGGACACACGGACGCGGGGACAGACGGACACAGGGACACACGGATGCGGGGACAGACAGACGGACACAGGGATACACGGATGCGGGGACAGACAGACGGACACAGGGACACACGGACGCGGGGACAGACGGACACAGGGACACAGGGACGCGGGGACAGACGGACACTCACCGGGCCCCGGCCCAGCCCCGCCGCCATCCCGGGGCGCGCGCCGGGGTCACCCCGCGGCTCAGCCCTGCACCGCCGAGCGCCCCCTGGCGGCTCGGAGGACCCCAGAGGAGGGGACCCGACCCCTCCCCCCCGCCATTCCCAAAAGGTCCCATCCTGCCCCTCCCCAAAAGAGAGTCTCAACCTGACCCCCTCATTTCCACATCGAGCCCCCCCCACACACACACACACAGGGCCCCATCCTGCCCCCCCTTCCCACAAGGAAAGTCCCACCCCCCCAGACAGGGCCCCATCCTCCCATTCCCCCCAGAAGGGCCCCATCCTGCCCTCCCAACCCCTCTCCAGAACCCCATCCTAAAGGAAGTTCCATCCTGCCCTTCTATCCCATTCCCCCCCCAAAATCCTTCCCCTCCCATCGAGCCCAGGCTTGTCCCCCACTCCCACCCCAACCCTTATCCAGAGCCCCATCCTGCCCCCATCCCACAGACAGGGTTCCATCAAACCACCCCCCAAAGGATCCCATCCAGCCCCCCCCATTCCCGTTTACAGGGCCCCATCCCACTCTCCATCCCATTCCCAGACTCCCATATCTGACTCCCTCATTCCTGTAAAGGCCCATCCTGCCCCCCCATTCCCACTCACAGAGCCCCATCCTGATCCCCATTCCAATATCCAGGGCCCCATCCTGCTCCCCTGTTCCCAAAAAGGCTCCATCCTGCCCTTCTATCCCAACCCCTCTCCCTAAATCCTGCCCCTCCCTCAGGTGGGCCCAATCCTTCCCCCCTATTCCCACACCCAGTGCCCCATCCTGCCCCCCCATCCCACAGCCCCCCATCCTGCCCCCCATTCCCACCCCACATCTCCCTCCCCGCCCATTCCCACCCCATTCCATTCCATCTGGGAACACAAAGCCGTGGAGGAGCCGCATGTTGAGTGCAAAAAATAAATATAAAATTTATTAAAACACCCACAATATTTTAAAGATATCAGGAATAATACAGCCCACGGCCCCACGGCCGCGCCAACTCAGAATAAAATACAAATTAAAAAAAAAAAAAGAACAGAAAACAACAACAGAACAAAAAATAAACAAACAAAAAAAAGAAAACCAAAACCAGGGGGGGAGGGAGGGGGAGGATCCAAACTTGCAATTTTTAGGCATCCTAAAAAATAAATTTACCGACACACTGGGGGAAAGAAAAGGGGGTTAAGGGGAAATAAAACAACACAAAGAAGGGGGGGGGGGGAAGAAAGACGGGAAAATTATACAAAATAAAATTATCAGCATAAATTTACTGTCCTAGAAGTATCTACAGTTTAATACACATTAATCCTATTGCCTTGAGACATGGGAAAAAAATCTACCGGTCCTCGATCCGCCCCGGAAAAAAACTTCATTTCAAGTAACCACAGTCCCGAGCCGACCAAGAAATCTTCAAGTGTGATTTTTCGGAGCCGCCGGGACACCCGTGCGATGTCTCCTCCCTCCACCTGCCGCCGTCCCACCTCCCCTCCTCGATTATCCCAAAAAAAAAAAAAAAAGCCCAACAAAAACGCCAAAATACCCCCCCCCCGCCTCCGACCGAATTCCCGAATCTGAGAAGAAACGGCGCCTGGTTTTTAATTTGGAATTATCGCCTCTTTTTTTCCTTCGCGCCGCGGTGCGGAAAAAAACCACCGGCAAAAAAAAACACAAAAAAAAACAAAAAAAACAAAAACACCAACAAAAAAACCACCCCAAAACCTCCTCGCTCCCGAAATTAAAATGAGGCTGAAATTCCGGCGGTTTGTAAATCCCTGAAGGATGCGGAGAACTGAGGAAAAACCCGGGCGGAAAGGGGAGGGGGAGAAAAGGAGGGCAAAAACAAAGAGGGGGAAATGAAGGAGGAGGAAACACCGCTGCGAAAGGATCCCTGATTTCGGAAAGATTCACCCCGGACTCGCTGGCGGGGGCTGGGGGGGGCTGAGGTATTTGCCTTGAGGGGCGCGGGTGGGCTGCTGCCCGGGGGGGGGGGGGGAAGTAGCACCAATAAACCCCAAAAAATGGAAAAAAAAGGGGGGAAAAGGGGAAAAGAAAGAGCCGGGCAGAAGCGGGATGGGGGAGGATGAGCGCGAGGAGCTGCGGGGGCGCGGGGGTGGCTCGGGGCTGGATGTGGGGCTGAGCCCGGGAGCGCGGGGCTGGACGCGGGGCTGGACGCGGGGCTGGGAGCCGGGATCGCGGTGCTGGGAGCTGGGACTGTGGTGCGGGACGCGGTGCTGGGAGCCGGGATTGTGGTGCGGGACGCGGTGCTGGGAGCCGGGATTGTGGTGCGGGACGCGGTGCTGGGAGCCGGGGGTGGCGGTGCTGAGCAGCACCAGAGGTGTGGGGCTGGCACGGTGCAGGGGGCAGTGCCAGGATTAGGGCCCGGCCAGGCGGTGCTGGGGGGCTGTGCCGTGGGGTCAGGGGTGCTGTGCACTGGCCCAAGCACCACGGGGGTGCCATGGGGGTGCCATGGGGTGCACAGTGCCCGAGCACCACAGCCGTGCCAGGCGCTCTGCCCGAGCACCGTGCCCATGCTCTGTGCCCGAGCACCGTGCCCATGCTCTGTGCCCAAGCACCGTGCCTGTGCCTGCTGTGTGAGCACCGTGCCCAAGCACCGCGTCCATGCACCGTGCCCAGCGCCCTCTCCACGCCCGTGCACCCGGACCAGCACCACGTGTGCCTGAGCACCGTCCCCGAGCACCACGGTCACACAGCACATCCGAGCCCCGTGGTCGTGCACGGTGCCCGAGCGCCGCATCCACACGTGGAACCCACACACGGCACCCACGTGTGGGCACAACACCACGTGCACTGGGCTGAGCACCGAGTCCAAGCACCACGGTCACACATCCTGGCTCAGCACCACGCCCACACCCCATGGCCAAGTGCCGTGTTCACCCCTCATGGCTGAGCACCGTGCCCACACACCATGTCCGAGTGCCGTGTCCACCCACCACGGCCAAGCACCACACCCACAACACGTGGTGGAGCACCATTGTCCGAGCTCGGAGTCCATGCAATAAGTCCAAGCACCAAGCAGAGCACCACGTCTGAGCACCGCGTCCGAGCACCGTGTCCATGCACCACGTCTGAGCACCACGTCCGAGCACCACGTCCACACCCCTTGGCTCAGCACCGTGGTCGAGCACCGTGTTCACACATCGTGGCTGAGCACTGAGTCAATGCACCAAGTCCAAGCACCGTGGTCAAGCACCATGCCCGCACACCACATCTGAGCACAGTGTCCATCCACCATGTCCACGACATGTGGTCAAGCACCAAGTCCAAGCATCAAGCAGAGCACCATGTCCACGCACTGTCGCCAAGCACCACGTCCATGGTGCATGGCTGAGCACCGTGCCCGAGCACCACGTCCATGCACCATATCCATGACACATGGTCAAGCACCGTGCCTGAGCACCACGTCCATGCACCATGTCCATGATGTGGTCAGGCACTGTGCCTGAGCACCACGTCCATGCACCATGTCCATGATGTGGTCAGGCACTGTGCCCGAGCACCACGTCCATGCACCATGTCCATGATGTGGTCAGGCACTGTGCCCGAGCACCACGTCCATGCACCATGTCCGAGCACCGTGGTCAAGCACCGTGAACACACCCCCGACTGAGCACCGTGTCCACACCTCATGTCGGAGCACTGCGGTCGAGCACCAGGTTCACACACCATGGTCAGGCACCGAGTCCATGCACCAAGTCCAAGCACCAAGCAGAGCACCATGTCCACGCACCACGTCTGAGCACCGTACCCACGCATCATGTCCACAGCGCATGGCTGAGCACCGTGCCCGAGCACCATATCCATGCACCATGTCCATGACGTGGTCAAGCACCGTGCCCAAGCACCATGTCCATGCACCAAGTCCAAGCACCACAGCAGAGCACCGTGTCCGTGTGCTGCGTCTGAACACCGTGGTCGAGCACCATGTCCACACACCACGTTCGTGCACCGTGTCCACACAGCATGTCCGAGCGCGGTGCCTGCACACCATGTCCATGGGATGTGGACGAGCACCGTGCCCCGAGCACCATGTCCACACACCACGTCCAAGCACCACAGCAGAGCACCATGCCCGAGCACCACGTCCACCATGTGTGGCTGAGCACTGTGTCCAAGCACCGTGTCCGAGCACCATGTCCACACACCCTGTTCGAGCACCACACCCGAGCACCACGTCCACGATGTGTGACCGTGTCCACGCACCATGTCTGAACACCATGTCTGAGCACCATGTTCACGTGCCATGTCCGTGATGCCTGGCCGAGCACCGTGCCCAAGCACCATGTCCAAGCACCACACCCGAGCACCACATCCACGATGTGTGACTGTGCTTGAGCACCATGTCCACGTGCCATGTCCGAGCACCGTGGCCAAGCACCACATCCAAGCACTGTGTCCACGCACCACGTCTGAGCACCACATCCCCGATGTGTGACTGATCACCATGTCCAAGAGCCATGTCCACGTGCCACGCCCCCGATGCATGACTGACCGCTGTGCCCGAGCACCACGTCCGCAGTGTGTGGCCAAACACCACGTCTGAGCACCATGTCTGCACACCACGCCCGAGCATCACACCCACGGTGTGTGACCAAACACTGTGTCCCAGCACCATGTCCCCAGTGTGTGACTGACCACCACGCCCCAGCACTACATCCACGGTGCGTGGCCAAACACCGCGTCTCAGCACCATGTCCACACACCACGACCAAGCACCGCTGAGCACCGAGATCACACCTCTGACCAAACCCTACACCCACATACATCTGAGCACCTCATCCCACCACCACACCGGCTCTGCAGGGAACGGCTCCACCACGACCCCGGGACACATTGGACATGACAAAACTCCGGTTTGCATCAACCCAACCGGCTCCCGGCACACCTTGAGCTGTCGCTCCGGAAAGGTAAACTTCCTTCTCAACGACATTGCTTTATTTTTTTATATCTTGGTTCCTTAGTTTCATATATACATTAGTAGCACCTCAGCGAGATGGAATCAGGCAGAAGCGTGATACAGTTTGTTAAAACACCATAGCACCGTTTGTATTACAAGATTTCATTTAATAAAAATATGCCTTATAGAGCCCACAAAGCGTACTCCAGTATTAAAAGGAAAAATCAGCAATTGAGGCACCTCAGGGATTCTGGTTTCCTTCTCCTTCCCACGCCTCATCCCGAGAGCATCGGGACGGGGGGACCCGAAATGCACCCCTCATTTCCCGCCTGCAGCGGGACGGAAGAAGCCGGTTGGGGCTCCCCGTGCCGAGCTCTCCCCGGGGTTTCCACCACGGGTTTTGTTCTAGCACCATTGTGGCCACGACCTGCTGCAAAACGAGGTCCCCACATCCCATTCCGAAGCGATTAAAAACGTTCCTTCCCCCCTCGAACTCCGTGACCCCTGTGGCTTCGGTGCGGGCGGGATGAGCGCGGCCGCCAGGGCGGGTAAAGGGAAAGATTTTGCTTGGAAACAGCCTCTCAGCAGCAAGGGGTAAAAGAGCTGTGCATAGATTTCGAGTTTTGTGTAGAAGTCTGAAGCGTGCGAATTTGTAATGACTGAGAGTTGAGGTAGGTTAGACGTTATGTAGTGTAAAAACGTGAGACTGCAGCAGTTCTTGCTCCCCCCAACCCACGGCGCCGGCAGCTCCCGCTCCCCCCAGAGCCAACGGACCAACCCCCCTCCCTGCATCAAAAACACCTCCAAGGAAGCAGGACTTAGACAGGTTACACGGACCATCGCCTTCTCCGAACGCTCCTTCTCCCCCCCACGCTCCAGGCGAAGCTCCAAGGCACCCCCGCCGCGCCAGCCAGAGACAAACCCCCGGCGATGCCGATGGGGCCGGCACCCGAATCCGGCCCCACATCAGCCGGGTCCCCTCTCCCCCCTCCCAACCACACGGCGGGTCCCCCGCTGGAACAGGCATCCCTAAAATCCGACTTGCCGTCAACTCTTACAATCCTGATATGCTATTGGGTATTTATAAGAAAAGCGGGAATAGCTCGTTGAGTTTCCTTGTCAAATATACGCGACTTTACAGATTACGGTTAAAAAACAAACAAAAAAAAAAAATCATTAATGATGAAGGACGGACAAAGCATGTTAAATATTCTGCCAGTATTTACAGTTCTCCCACGATAATCTTGTTTAAAACATACTGCTTCAAGTTGGGGGGGGTGGGAGGGGAGGGGAGAGGGAAGAAGGGGAGTTGTTTGCTTTTTTTTTTAAGTTTCGCTTTTTAAATCTAGGTGAAAGTGCTTTTAAAAAAATTCTTTCCCTATGTACAGGTTTAAAATCAGACCACGTAAATGTTCAGGTTGTTTTTTACCGAGATCCTGCTGATCCGTGTCCCGTGCGCGGGGAAGGAGGGTGACAGTAAACACGAGGTGGTTCCCGCACGGTGACGGCGTCGGCGCTGCCTCGCTGGCTCTTCCAAAAGGCACCTCAAAGTGCAAAAGCAACAACCCCCCTGGGGACGCCGGGAACCCGGATCTGTCTGTGCCGCGCTCCTGGGGAGCTCTCCCGCCCCTCCATCTGGGCGCGGCTCCGGCGTCGGGCGGGAAGTCTCGACGGAGATTGTTCCAAAAGCACCACGCGGTTGTCGTCGTCATCGTCGTTGGGTTGTCAGCTGGGTTTGGGTGGTTTTTTTGCGGGAAGAACGGTGATCCATAGGAAGGAGGGATGGCACCCGGGGAGAGTAAAGAGCACCGAGCCCCGGCGGCGCTGGGGCCGCTACGCCGGCTTGCTGGGACCGGCAGGGAAGGCGGACCCGGCGGGATTTGGCCCAGCCAAGTCTTCGGGATTCGCTCTTCCCGGAGCCGATCGCGCAGAGAAAGTCCCCCGGAGACGGAAAGCACCAGACTTTAGCAACAGTGATGTACAGAGAGCAACACTCGCTATTCACAGTTTGGGGTTGGTTTGTGGTTTTTTTTTTTCCTGGTTTTTTGTATTTTTTTGTTTCTGTTTCTTTGTCTTGTCAGCTCCTTTGGAGATGCCGCCGCCGCCACTGCTCGCCCTGGGGCCGTTGGCAAAGTAGCCACAAGTCCGAGCCCGAGCACGGCCCCCCCAGCAGCGGCATTCCCAGCCCGGCCGTGTCCTGAGGTCTCCGGCACCAGGAAAGATGCTGGCCCGCTCCGTCCCGGTGGAGCCAATCCCGCTGGAGGAGGAGCCGAGTCAAGACGTGCCGCCCCGGGATGTCCCACTTGTTCGTGGGCTCCCGTCGCTGTAAGAAAGGGCTCCTCGAGCTGCAAAATAAGTATTTTTATGTCCTTTAGGAATAAAAATATTCGGCTGTTCAGCGTGTCCGGCTGACAGTAAAGCACATGATCCCGATAGCCTCAGAGCTGCAGGGAGTCACCTCTTGCCTTTAAGCTGGTTTGGTGTTCAGGTTGGTTTGGATTTGTGTTCAGGGTGGGTTTTTTCCACGTTGGCTTCTCTTTCGAAGATCGGCTTCGTCGTCGTCATCGGAGTAAAAAATAAAATCAAATCAAATCCGACAAATAGGCTTTTCCTTTAAGTGGAATTAAAAACCTCTCCTCGTGAAAGGACGCTAGGAAATTCATCTGAGGCTAGATTAAAAAACATGGAGATATAAATAGGAGATTACCTAAAATCATCAAACAGCATCGTTCCTCCTGGGTGCTTTTTTTACCCAGTTTTGCTTGGTATGCCAACTCCTCACCGGGCGCAGCTCTTTGACGGCGCATGCCCGCGCCAGCTCCGCGCGTCGGGTTCGCTTCCTATGGGTTGGATATTTTTTTTTTTTGTGGTGTGGCTGTTGTGTTTTGCTTCACTTTTGTCTCTTTATTTTTTATTTTTTTTCTTCTCCCCACGCCCGAGGAGAAAGCACCACGAAGCAACGCCGGGCACCGGCACTGCCGAGGGTTGAGGTAAGATGGGGCCACGGCGGTTGCGCCCGTCTCAGATCCAGCGGCTGTAGGGGCCTGTCACCTTGGTGTAGGCGTAGGAGGACACAGTGATGGCGGAGTTGGTGGGGATGGCCACCGCCTGCCGCGTGGGGACCGAGTCCCTCCTCTCCTTGCTGGGCGCCTCGGTCGCCAACGCTCCGCCCCACTTGCGCTTCTTGGCGAAGGCTTTGGCGTCCGGCGGCAGACCCAGGCGCGCTGCCTCCTCCTGCCGGGCCCGCGCCCGCTCTGCCAGCTGCTTCATCTTGGCCTCCCACAGCGCCAGGCCGTGGTTGGGCTGGTTCAAGTTCTTGTGTTGGTAGAAGACGAGGGAGATGCGGGTGGGGTGGCAGCGGTTGGGTTTCTTCAGCGGGGTGGTGGCATGGAGCTCGCGGCGGGCACATTCAATGAGGATGGAGCCGTGGGCAGGTGCCACGGCCACGCCGCCGATGTTTTCGTCCAGGAAGTTGTGCTCGCTGTCCGACCACTCCTCCTCCTCTTCCTCCTCCTCCTCCTCCTCCTCTTCCTCCTCCTCCTTCACCGCCTTCTCTGACAGATCCTCCTCCAAGCCAAAGGGGTCCCACGGTTTGTCCCGGCGGGGCCCTGCCGCCCCCTTCTCACCCAACGCTGCCTCCCACGGCTTCTCCGGCAGCCCCGGGCTGGGCGCCGGCGTCCTGCGCTCCTCCACCTTCACGGAGCCCCACGGCTCCTCGGGGAAGCTGGGCAGTCCCGGCAGAGCCGAGTTGAAGCCCAGTGAGCCCAGCAAGCTGGAGGTGCCCGTGCCGGCCAGCGCTGTCTCCCCGAGCTTGCAGGGGCTCCACGGCTTTGGCAGCAATCCCGACCCGCGCGCCGGCGCCGCCGTTGGCTCTCCTGCCGCCAGAACGTTGGGCCACTGCTTCTCCGGTGGCGGCAGGCGTGCGGTGGCATCAAAGGCGCTCAGCTTCTCCCGCCCGCCTGCGCCTGGCACCAGCGCACCCCACGAGCCCTCGGCCGTGTTAGTCCTCTCGGGGGAAGACGCACCCCGTGGCGCCTTGAAGGGGCTCCAGCGCTGCTCTGGCGCCGCGCCGTGTGCCGGGATGGCCGGCAGTGTCAGGTCGGCACTGGGCACGGCCGCTGCACCGGGAAGGGGCTCGATGGCAGGCGGAGGGTCCGGAGGCTCCTGCTTGATGGGGCGGCTGCCAAAACAGTTCTGTGCAAAGGATGGTGCCTCCTCTGAGCCTGGGTTAGTCCTGTGTGCCCCGGCAGCCGTCGCTTTCTGCTGGCTGGCGTAGCGGTTGGCCCGCTCGTAGGTGCGCTGGTGGTGGTTCTTGCTCCGCATGCCATGCGGGACGGGCTCAGGGAAGTTGGTGTTCCCGTAGGTGTGGTTGAGGTTCTCCTGCAGCACCGAGACGTCGGGCTTCTTCTCATAGCCATTGCTCACCCAGGTGCTCCCGCCCCGCTCAGGCGCCCCGTAGTTGAGGAACTGCGAGGGGAACACGTGGTTGCTGGAAAAGCCGTAATACCCGAAGGAGGGAAGCGCGAACTTGGAGTGAAACCCGTTCACGGAAGGCAGATTGGGCTGTGCATAGTAGGAATGGTAAGAGTAAACACTGTTCATGCTGTAGGGGTCGGAGGGCCGGCAGCTGCCCAGCACCGAGTAGCTCTCCACCACCGCGTTGCCATTGTACTTGAAGGCGTTGTAATGGCTCTGGGGTTCCACCTTGATGGAAGGTTTCAGTGGCTGCGGGGGGATCCCGCTTTTCAAGGCCATACCTGCGGGACAGCACACACAGCCCCTGTGACCCGCCGGCTGAGGGAGCCACCGGAGGGGAGCGACAACCCTGAAACACTTGGCCAGGCTCGGGAATTCCACAGAGCACACAGGTTGGGGTTGGCATTGCCCAGCATTGCCCGGGATTCACACCCATGCTGAGCGCTGCAGAGAGAGCTCCCACCGCTCCACGGCACAGGGAAAAACCCAGGTGCCATGGAAAAGTCATCCATGCCATCTGGATAGGCAGGACAACTGGGGACTTGGTGGCTCAAGGAGCATCCCAAATTAGGGGGGAGCACCCCAAAAACCCCACCAGGCTCCCGCTCTCCACCTCAACACACCAGTCCATCCAATCATATCCCAATCCCCTCACACGCTTCCCGGCCGGCTTGGGGGTGGCAGGACCTCACCTGTGCCCCTGTTACCTGCATTTGGCTGGAGC
Source organism: Pipra filicauda (assembly GCF_003945595.2). NCBI lineage: Eukaryota > Metazoa > Chordata > Aves > Passeriformes > Pipridae > Pipra > Pipra filicauda. Next base: position 44,988 of record NW_024104492.1, read on the forward strand.
GTGGGGAGCTCCAGCACTTCCTGCTTGATCTTCTCCGGCGTCATCAGCTTCTCCTTTTGCTTCTTCTTCTCCGCAGCGGCTTTCCTGGCCTCCAGCTGCCTCTGCCGGCAGGACTTGGCAGGTTCAGGCAGCCTGCGGACCTCGCGCGGGAAGGACGTGAGCACCTGGATGGCCCCGCTGCCCACCTTGGCATTTTGGTTCTCCTCGCTGCCAAACTCATCCGTGCTGGACATCTTGTAGAGGGGCAGGACGTGCAGCTGCTCATCCTCGGGGATTTTGCCCACCACACGATTGTCTTCCTTGGTCAGTGTGCAGACCTGAGGGGGTGGGTGCTGTCAGCGGGGTGCTGAGGGATGTGGTCTGTGCTGGATGGGCCAAACCTCCTCCTTATTCCCCCATCAACATGAATCCACACCAGCCTGGCATTCCCTCTGCTCTGGTCCCCAGCTGCCATATGGAAACCTCCCGTGGGTTGGACACAAGCAAATGCTGGTCCCCGTTAGCACCTGAGTCTGGCTGGGGTGGCTTCAGCACTCACAGACCTGAGGTGTCATTTGAGGTGTCACACCAAGGACCTGGAGCCAGGCAGGGAGGACAGAATATGCTGAGCTGGAAGGGACCCACAAGGATAATCAAGTCCAACTCAGCCCTGCACAGGACATCCCCAAAATCCCACCATGTGCCTGAGACTGTTGTCCAAACAGTCCTTGAACTCCATCAGGCTTGGTGCTTTGACCACTGCCCTGGGGTAGGACAACTGGGGACCCAGTGGCTCATAAAGGAGCATCCCAAACTGGGGTGGGAGCACCCCAACCCCCCACCCCGTGCCTGCTTACCACCGTGCAGCCGTTGTAGAGGTTGTGCTGGTCCTTGTGAGCATGGGCACAGAAGTCCATACACGCCGTCACCCCTGAGAACGGCCTCCCCTCCTTCAGGCCCAGCCGGCAGTCGATTGCTACGTCCTCGTTGGTGACCTGGTGGAAGGAGGAGAGGGCTCTGGTTATCCAAAATCTCCCAAACACCACCACTTGGTACCCATTCATATTGCCAGGGGGACAAGGGGGTGGCAGTACCTGGTTTTGGTAGGCTTGTGGCGCCAGCCTCTTGTAAAGCGGGGCAACCTCGGTGGCCAAGTCCTGAAAGCTTCTCCGGAGCAGCTCTTCCTGTGGCAGGGAAAGCAGGAGGATGTCACCCAGGGGTTTTGGAATGGAATCACGGACAGAGCCTACAGACAGCACACAGCACCCAACCCTTCCCACCATGACCTGCACAAAGCACGTGCTTAAATTCCTGATGAAGATCTGACTGTTCAGCCTCCAGCCTCTGACCTGTTGTGCTTTCACTCACTCAACCCATCAGCCCTTTGGCTTCTTCCTTGGAGCTTCTACAGGGACCCCATTTGCGCCACCTTTCTTTTCTTCATCTCCCTAATCCATCAAAAATTCTGCAAGGAACCCTATCCTCAGGATTCACAGGGAATCCTATTTTCAGGCTTCACAAGGAATCCTACTTTCAGGCTGCAAAACCTGGAGCTGAAGGTGAAGGAGGTCCAAACCCACCCCTCCCCAGTGCCATCCCACTCCAGCCCCCTCACCCACCTCTTTGGGATTGTCTCCCACCAGCCTGAACTTGCGGGGGGTTTTGCTCCGGGCGTATTTGCAGCCGTTGAAGTACATGCTCCAGGAGCAGCCGAAGGAGAAGGAAGCACCACAGGTGTTGGGGTCCTTGCCTTGGCAGGCACAGGTCCGGCTGGGAGGGAGGGACACCATGAGGAACATCAGCCACCAGCTTGGTGACAGCAGTTCTGGGAAGAGCAGGGACCCCACATCCCATTGCCACCCCATCCTATCCTGTCCTGTCCCATTTAATTAATCATAATCCATATAAATTAATTATAAATGGTGTGTTATTCTTAAATCGCTCTTAGCATTTAGCAAAGTTGTTGAGTTACTTTTGTGGGAACACAGCTTAGGAAAATCAGTGAAACTTGAAGTTTTGATAAACTAATCCTGATGTGTTTCAATGAACTAAAGCCTGGGACACAAACATGGATTGTTGAAGTTGGACATCTGGAATGCAGAATTTAAGGACCACAAGGACATTTTGCAGAGAGCAGAAAATAAAGAAGAGACTAACAAAGGCTCAGTACGTGTGTTGATAAGTCCCTGCCAGAGGAAAAAAGATACCGAAGATACTAAAAGGAGTAAAAATATGGACTAATTAGCATAAAAAGTAAGAAATCAATAACCAACAGAGAACACTAATTAATGAAAGAGAATTATGCAATTTAGAACCAATGAACATTAATTTCATTGTTTGCTAAAAATGTATAAACAGGTGAAAAAGTTTTGAATCAGTGTCGGTGTGGAGGCCAGGATTTTGTTGGTCACACACAAAGGGAACAAGAGACAGGACAAGAGGAAACGGCCTCAAGTTGTGCCAGGGGAAGTTTAGATTGAATCCCTTCACTGAGAGGGTGGTCATGTATTGGAATGGGCTGCCCAGGGAGCTGGTGGAGTCACCACCCCTGGAAGTGTTCAGAGAATGTGTGGATGTGGCACTCAGAGACACTTGGTTAGTACTGAACACGGTGGTGGTCCTGGTTGATGGTTGGACTTGATGACCTTGATGATCTTTTCCAACCTGAAATGATTCTGAGATTCTGAAACCTCCTGGCCAAGACTAAAGCACTGCCTTGCTCCCTAACACTGAAATCCCAATGGTTTCAGGGGATTTGGCAGCAGTGGCACTTACTCGTCGTTGAGGCCGCAGCGGCGGCTCGTGGGGTTGCCGTACTTGGTGAGGGTGTCGGTGAGCTCCTGGTACAGGGTGTCCCCCAGGGTCCTGGGGATGCCCTCCCAGGCCAGGATGAGGATGATGATCACGGCGTTCTGGCAGTGGTGCCCGGCCCGGTGCCGCACCAGGCACAGCAGCTTCTCCTCCTGGTTGTGTCTGCGAATCACCTGGGAAACACAGGGGCCAATTCAACAAACACCACTCCAAAAACACCTCCTGGGATGAGGGAACCCAAAAGTAGGTCCTGGATTCTTTCTGTGGGGACGTGGGGGGGCCAAGTCAATAAATACCACTCCATCAACCACCTCCTGGGATGGGGAGGACTCCAAAAGTGGGTCCTGGTTGCTTTCTGTGGGGATGTGGGTGTCCCATGGTTGTGTTCACCCCCATGGGCTTTGGAGTGTAGGCAATGGACGTGCTGAGGGTGGGAATCCCCACGGAGCTTCCCTGGGGGTGGGCACAGCTCTTGCCTCCTCCTTGCCAGCCACGAATTGACCATCCCACCCCTGCCCACTGTAACCACCACTGGTGGAGGACCTCCTTGTGCCCAGGAAGGGGGGGCAGGAGCATTGGGGGGCTCCAAGGGGGGACAGAAGCGGGGCACAGGCACTCACCCACTTGGCAATGGGGCAGCCCCGGGAGCTCTTGCCCTCTTTCCCGGTGTAGATGACCTTCTCGATGCGGATGGCCTTGCCCTTCTCACCGTACCTGCCAGGAACAGCCATCAGCCCCACTCGCCCACCTCCACACTCAGGAGACCCCCAGTCGCCCTCGTGAGCCCCTCAGAAGCCCCCATTCACAGGACTCCTCTCACCCTTGCAGGACTCTGGTCATCCTCACTTGCCCTCATGGGGTCCCTCACAGACCCTCATTTGCCCTCACAGGACCCCTCAAAAGCCCCAGTTTTCCCTCATGGGTCCCATTCACCCTCATGAGACCCCACTCATCCTCAGGAGCCCCTTCATGGGTCTCCATTCACCCCCACAAGTCCACACTGACCCTCATGGGTCCCCACTCACCCTCCTGGGTCTCCATTCTCCCTCACAGGGCCCCACTCATGACCTCAGCCCCCTCATGGGTCCTCACTCACACTCATGGGACCCCTCACTCTCTCAAGCCTCCACTCACCCTGACAGGACCCCATAGGTTCCCACTTGCCCTCACAAGCCCCATTCACCCTCACAAGCCCCCTCACAGGATCCCACTCAGCCTCACAGGACCCTACTCACCCTCAGGAGCCCCCTCGTGGGTCCCCATTCCCCCTTCCAAGCCCCCACTCATCATCACAGGACTCCACTCACCCTCATGGGACCCCTCATGGCTCCTCACTCACTCTCAGGAGCCCCCACTCCCCCTGGCAGGTCCCCACAGACCCCCACTCTCCCTGATGGCCCCCTGCCCTCTCAGCCCCCCAGGGATGGGATGGGAAAAGGTCCTCACCGCTCCTCCATGAGCTCCCTGATGGAGGCCACAGTGGGCCCCGAGCCCAGGTGGGTGTAATACGGCCCCTCGTCCTTCTCCACGATTTGCTCTGAAGACACAGGAGGGGGAGACTGAGATTTTGGGGTTTGCACTTCCATCAGCTGCTCCAAAGGATTCCAAACCCCCAAATTCCCTCAAACCAAACTCAAGGGTTCATCTCCCCGTCAGAGCGTCAGAGAAGGGATTCATTAAACAGCCTGGCAGCTCTGCATCATTTTCTGCTCTGGAAGATGCTCCCAGCACTAAAATGCCACTGGAAAACTTGGAAATGGGTGCTCAAACCCACCCCTGTTGGGGACCGAAAAACCTCCCCGAGCAGCCACAGCCCTTCCAAGCACCCCAGCAGTGACCACGGCTCCATCCTGGCTCAGGGGATTCGCTCCAGCCACTCCAGCTCTGGATTTGGATTCCAAATTCCACTGGACTCCAATTCGAGATTCAGATTCCAAACCCCCTCCTCATCCCTGCCCCTGCTCACCACCTGGAGCATCCCTTTGGTCCTGCCCACAGGGTTGGATGCTGCCAAAACCAACACGGGATAATTTGGGGGCTGAAAACTATTGGTGCTGCTTTAGGCTTTCCTGGAGGATTTGGGGATGTTCATGGGATGATCCAAGTTGACTGTGCAAGGAAGGAGCTGCAGTGCCAGGAAGAGGTGGAAGGATGTTGGGGCTATGGGAGAAGGATACAGGCTACCAAAGAATGCTGGGACTGTGGGAGAAGGATGCTGGGACTGTGGGAGAAGGATGCTGGGACTGTGGGAGAAGGATGCTGAGGCTTCAGGAGGGTGCTGGAGCTAAGGAAGGACACTGGGGCTATGGAAGAAGGACAGTGGGGCTGTAAGAGGATGCTGAGGCTTCAGGAGAAGGACATTGGGGCTAAGGGAGGATGCTGGGGCTGTGAGAGAAAGATGTGGGGTACAGGAAAAGGACATGGGCTATGGGAGAAGCACACTGGGGCTACGAGAGAAGGATGCTGGGACTATGGGAGAAGGATGCTGGGGCACACTGGGGCTACGAGAGAAGGATGCTGGGACTATGGGAGAAGGATGCTGGGGCTTTGGGACAGGGATACTTGGGTTACACGAGGATTCTGGGGCTACAGGACACTGGGTCTATGGGAGAATCATAGAATCACAGAATCAACCAGGTCAGAAAAGACCTCCGAGATCATCAAGTCCAACCCCTGATCCAACGCTGCCAAGGTTACTAGACCATGGCAAGGATGATCAAAACACAAGAGAAGGATGCTGGGGCTATGGGAGGATCCTGGGATTACAGGAGAAGGACACTGGGGCAACCAGAGGAGGGCACTCAGGATACAGGAGTAGGACACTGGGGCTACAGCCCTGCCACCAACACCTCCATCACAACAACAGCCCCCTCAGGGCTTTCAGGGCATGAAGGTGCCATGTGGGAAGCACTAGATGCCCCAGGCAGGTACAGGGATGGATCCCCAGCACACCGGGACGCTCTGACATCTCTGGGTGGGACGCATCCAGCACCACGGCCGGGTCTGATCTGTGTTCTCTGCTCTCACCACTCTGATTTTCATTCCCATCATGTCCAGCTGGCTGGGAGCCAGGCCGAGGAGAAAGCCGGGCTCAGCTGGGATGCAGATGTCCAGACAGGGATCAATACGGGACGCGCGGAGAAGGCTGATTTCATCCCAGCCTCCAACAGCACCCAATAAGGCAACAAGCCCCACTCCTGAATTGCTTCTTCCACAGGTTTTCCTTGGGAAAACAGAGAGGTGGCAGCACAGGAATCCCCCCTCTCCCAGCCCCTTAAACCACGCTGGAAAAGAAAAAGCAACTCCAATCTTTTCCTGGCAAACTCCAAGATCAGTTCGAGCGGCTCCAGAAAAGCTTTTCCTTTGCTCCGTGACTTTTGGGCTGATTCCTGCTGCCATTTACAGGCAAATAAATAAATAATCATCAGCCCCACTAATAAAGTGCAGCTTGGTCTTAGCCCGAGGCCACCTCTCCCAGCAGTAGGGGGGTCATTTTTCCAGCTAGATGCTCCAAATCCTCACCCTGCTCCTCCCAGCTCTGGTATAAACACTGGGGAGGGAAGATCCAGCTCCCTGCACTCGGATGAAGGTGGACTGAAAGGACCAGATGGGAATTTTCTAGGGCTTGCTGCAAAATCTAACAAATGCCAACGCACACCAGAAAAAGACCCCAAAACCCCACAAATCCAAGAGTTTGGTGATTTTTCAATGCATCCTGGTTGGATTGGCCAGTGAACAAGGCAGCATCCCAGCAGCAAGGATTTCTCCAGGGATAAGTGCACATGAAAAGCCAAAGTTTGGGTTACTCTGGGTACCCCAAACCAGCTAATTTGGCTGAAAATATCCTAAAGAACCAGGGGTTTAGGTGGGTTTTGGCACTGGGACCACCATGCACTCGTGGGATTCAGCTGAGTGGCTGAAATAAAACCCAACAGCCCTTTGGTTTTGCTGCTCATCCAACCCCCAGCAGCCCAGCCCGTGGTGTTGGTGCCACCCCCGCGGCGACACGGTGGGTGCTCAGCATTTCCAATAAAAATAACAGGCGAGAACAGAAAGCAGAAGCAGCTCCACAGCACCAGCCTTTCACCACGTGAGCGCTGCATCTCGAGTGCTGCGCCCAGCTCTGGGCCCTCAGGTTGGGAAGGATGTGGAGGGGCTGGAGCAGGGCCAGAGAAGGGCAACGAGGCTGGGGAAGGGTGTGGAGCACAAGTGCTGTGAGGAGAGGCTGAGGGAGCTGGGGGGGCTCAGCCTGGACAGGAGGAGGCTCAGGGGAGACCTTCTCACTCTCTGCAACTCCCTGCCAGGAGGGGGGAGCCGGGGGGGGTCGGGCTCTGCTCCCAGGAACCAGCAGTGGGACAAGAGGGCACAGCCTGGAGCTGCCCCAGGGCAGGTTTAGGTTGGCCCTGGGGAAGAAGTTCTTCCCAGAGAGAGGGATCAGCCCTTGGAATGGGCTGCCCAGGGAGGGGGGGAGTCCCCGTCCCTGGAGGGGTTTGAGCAGAGCCTGGATGTGGCATCAGTGCCATGGTGGGGGGGACAAGGTGGGGTTGGGTCACAGGTTGGACTCGATGATCTCAGAGGTCTTTACCAACCTGGCTGACTCTGTGATTCTGTGATCCCCCCAAAAATCAGGCGCTTTACTGGTGCCGTGGCACATTCTGTTATATATCCAGGGCAATCCTGGAAAAATAAACGCCTGGAAATGCCACCCCAGTAACCCCTTGGCACGGCCACTCACCAACGCAGTCGCAGGTGGGGAATTCTGCCTGTGCCCTCTTGGCCGGGGTGTCCAGGAGGCTTTTGGTCGGTGTGTCCAGGTACTTCAGCGGAGACTCCAAAAAGCCGCTCAGAGTCGGCGTCAGCGGCACCTCATCCTTGGTGGGCGTTCTGTCGGCATCGTCCACGTCCGGGTTTTGGCTTTCCTCGGAGTAAAAACACGTGGTGGACACCACGGTGATAGCACCAGAAGATTCAATTTTGATCTGTTTGGGGGAGCGGGCGGTAAAGGGGGGCTCTGACAGCAGAGCCTTCCCCGGAGACAACGCGCAGCTCTTGGGGCTGGGCTGGGGAGCGCTGCTCGGGGCCGAGGCGGCGGCGGTGGCTTGAGGGGACCCTTGCGAGGCTGGTGCTGGTCCCCCTGGCTCCTCAGCAGCCCCAGGGGCGAGCGGGGCGGGCGTCTCAGGGGGCGGCAGGTTGAAGTTCTCCCCGAATTCGGCTTCAAATTGTCGGATAAGCTCTTCCAACTTGTCATCCACCATGATGGGAGCCGAGGTGGCCGGCAGGGGGGCAGCCAGCGCTTCCTCCGAGCCCGCTGGCGCCGAGTGAATTTGGGGGCCCCCCCCGGGGGCACCCCTTTCCTGAGAGTCGGGAGCGGGGGGGATGCCACCGGGGGGGTTGGGTGGCGGGGGGCATGCGGCGGGCTGGGCTAGTGCAAGAGGCTGGTGCGGGAAGGCCGATGGCGGCGGCGGCGGGTCCGTTTGCATCTCCTCGGGGGGGGGTTCGGCGGGAGGTTCGGCGGGCGCCCGAAACCCCTCCAGGCTGATCTGCCAGAGGGGCAGGAAGAGTGGCTGCGAGTCCTTCTGCTTCGCCTTCTTGATCTGCACTTGCTTGCGGAGAGGTTTGGCCGGGGGGGGCTTTTCAGGCGGCATTTTCTTCTTCTTCTCTTTGGGCTGCTTTTCGAAGGGTTTGGGGGGCGCAGCAGGGGTGCCGGGAGCCCACCATCCTCCCGGCCGGTCCGGGGGAGCTGCCGCCGCCAGGCTTTGCTCGAGGAAGAGGCTGCGCTTGTGGTGGAGATGCTGCTGCAGGACCAGCTGTGTCTTCTTGTGCAGGTCGGGCTCTGGTGGCACCGGCGGCAATGGGGGGCCAGCCGGTGCCTCCTTGCTGGCTGCTCGCTCAGGGGGCTCTGTTTTGGGGGCCGTCACTTTGCCAGGGGTCGCTTCAGGTCTCTTAAAAGCTGCCTTGATGTAGTCGTCAGCGTTCCCCAGCAGCTGCTCCAGCTCTGCCATGGGGTCTCCAGCCCCCGTCGCCCCCTCGGCCTCCAGCCCCCACGGTGCTGAGAAGTTGCCCCGGGGCGGTGCCGCACCGAAAAATGGCTCAGGTGCTGCCCCCGGCTCGGGCGGGTACCGGGGCTCGTCCCCTCGCTGCCACACGGCCCCCGGCGGGGCGAGGGGGCCTGGGCCGAAGGGGGCGGCGGGGGGCGGCGGGGGGGGCGGCAGCGGCGGCTGCCCATCACCCACGGGCTGGGGCAGGGCGGCCGAGAGCTGCGTGAGGGCCTCGATGGCGATGGCGGTCTGCAGGCTGATGTTCTTCTCCTTGGCAATGGTCAGCGCGCTCTGGGAAAAGGGGAGGCCGTCGGGCGGGCACGGCTCGGCAGCCTCAGGCACCGGCTGGGGGTCAATAGCACCTTCCTGGGGGGTGGGAGGGGGGATGGCGGCGGCGCGGGGACGCGGGGACGCCAGTTCTTCGCCCAGAGCCGTCTTGATCTTCTGTTCCAGCCATTCCAGGTAGTCGGGGCACTCAGGGCCGTCGCAGTTGCAGTTGGGGGGCTTCACACCGTGCTTGGCCAGCGCCAGAGCGGCCTTGAGGGCGTGCAGGTCCTCGCCCCTGGGCACGCCATCCGCCGCGCCCAGCCCGCCCCGGCTCATCTCCGAGTCGAACTTCTCGTACAGCAGCGACGGCGAGCCTGGCGGCGGGAGCCGGTAGGAGGAGACGGCTTCGGCCACCGCCGAGAAGGCCACCAGGTTCCGGACGTCTTCCAGGGGGGCTTTGCCGGCGGCGGGCGGCTGGCCTGGCGACCACCCGCTGGACTCCATCAGCGCGGTGCCCCCCGGCTCCAGCCGGCCCCCATTCACCAGGCTGAGTCCGCTGCCCTCGTTCAGCCGCCTTTCTTCCACATAATTAATTGGCCCTTCTTCCATTTGGCTTCTGCTGGGTCCATCAACCACGTCACCCGCCGAACCTGTCTGTGAGGAGAGACAGAGGAGAGAGGTGAATTCCCCCTCCATGACCCACGTGCCATCACCCCCCAGCCTATTTTCTCCCTCTTTTTCCTTCAGTCTCCTTTTCCCCATCTCCTTTTCAAACCCAGGGGATGAAGATGCAGACGAGCCATGTGAAAAACTAATCACTGGCGGCAAAGCCACACGGGGTTTGCCCGGCTGAGTAAGGACCAGCTCGTCTCGGAAGGCACCCGCTTTCCACCCACGTCCCCACCCCGCCACCCACTTTCGAAATTGCTCACGGGGAGGTTTGGGATTTCCATCCCCATCCTGGCTCCGGTGACACAGTTTACACGGTGAAGGAAGCAGCACGGGGAAGGAGAGGGGGGTTTTTTTGGCCCTGTGCCCTGTACAAACATCCTGGCCGGGAGCAGCCGGCCTTTGCCGGGGGCCGCGGCACGGCAGGAAGCTGCCAGAGTTGGCTATGCCGGTGCCAGGGGCTGCTTTCACCTCAAATAACCCGGTGTCTGTATCAACACGGCCGGCCAGGGCTCCCCAGAAGCGCTGGCAGCGCCGGCAGCACCGGCTGCGTGCCAGGGACGGACCAAACCCAGCCGTCCACGTCGGGCACCCAGGGAGCCCATCTGGGATGCACACCCTGGATAAGACCTTCCCAGGGGCTCTGCCAGGGATGGGGGTGTTTCTGTGCCCTGTGGCTCCGTCCCCCCTGGGCAGCGGGGATGTCGGTGCTCCGGCAGCTGGGTGTGCCGGGCGCCGGCAGCACATGGAGCCCTTTGCCGATGACCAGGGGGAGCTTCCGGCAGGCTAAAAATACACCCCAGTTCGCTGGAAAAACCATGCCAAAGCAAGCAAGGGCTGTGGGCAGAGCTTCCTGCCGCTGGATGGGGCCGGCACTGGCTCGGCTCGTGGGAAGGAGCCGAGGCTCAGATTCAGTGGGGACACCCCGAGTTACAAGTCACAGCTCCAAGTTACAGCTCCGAGTTACAAGTTAGAGCTCCAAATTACAACTCACAGCTCTGAGTAAGGGCTGGTGTCCAAGCCAGTTGTCCGCATGGGGCTGTTGGTGTCGGGGCCATGTTTAACCCCTCAACCACCGGCCCCACCGCATCCTTCACCTTCCCCTTCGTGGTGGGAACGTGAGTAGAGCCACGCTCAGATCCCACACCTGAGGTGAGAACGCTGCTAACTCTGGCAAAACCCCAGTGAAACCTTGGAGGAGCCACTTTCAGCACGACTGAATCCCCGAAAATCCCTCCTCCCTGTGGAGCGGGGTGAAAACCCCCAGGGGGGCACAGCACAAACCGCGGTGGCCCCGCTTTGGCACAGGGCTCACCCTGGCGCTGCCGTGGGTTCGGAGGGGCTGCGGTGCCCTCGCAGCATCCCCGGAGCCGCGGGCGATGGGACCGGTCCGGCAGGTCTGGGGAGAAAGTGCTTCAGCCCGGGCAGGGTGGGGACAACACAAACACGCCTCCGCTCTCCTTTGCAAAGCACGGCAGAAACAACCTCGCCTGTCCTTCCTTCACTGTCATCTTCCTCCTCCTCCTCCTCCCGCCCAGCCAAAGGGGATTTTCCCAAGCGTTGGAGATAAACACCACCAGCCCCCTCCGAGAGCGCGGGGGGGACGTGCCGGGGCCCCCAAGTGTCACAGCGGTGATGCCACCCCGGGGAAATGATGACAAACCTGTTTGGCTCCGGGTGGGAGCGGCTGCCGCCCCCGAGGGTCTTCCCAGGGGGAAGAACCTGCTGGGGAAGGGCGGGGGAAGCCCCAAAAAACAGCCGCGGGGTCAGGGAGGCACCCTGGGCTGCTCCATCCCATAAACCAGGTTATGGATCCGGGCTGGGGACGCATGAAAATAGTTCACCGTGTGAATCCAATGCAGGACTGAGCATTCCCCGATGCTCCTAAAGGGCTAATACAAAAGCCACAACCTTCCCCAAATCAGCGGAGGAAAAATATGCCATATATATATATATATGTATGTATGAAACGTAATTATTTTTTCCTGCTTCTCTCATCCAGCTCCTTTTGTTCCCAGCCCCGTGGGCTGGGAGATGGAAAGACCTCACGGCTTCCCCCCGAAATCGATCCCCCTCTCCATCCCAACGCGTTCCACAGAAGTCCCCTCCATCACTGCCGTGGGCACCTATTTAGCCCCTTTTCCCTGGAAAAAGTGCTGCCTGCCCAAACCTCCTCCCATTCAGCCCGGGAAAGGATAAAAGCTGGGGAGGGGGCTGGGGCTGAAGGAGGGGGGGGAATAAATTAAAATAAAGATAAAACTAAGCGCTTTGGTTTGGATTAATTCAGCTGGTCCTGCACGGCCCCTTCTATAAAACGGGGGGAAATCCCCCTGAGGACGAAAACACTTATTTTTATTTTAATCTATTTTTCCTCTTTTTTTTTTTTTTTTATTTTTCCCCTGTTTAAATGCCTTAAACGGAGGGAAGGAAGGGAAGAAAAAAAAAATAAAAAAGAAAATAACCACACAGGCAGAGCCTGGCTTGGAGGGTTTCCAGCCTGGGCTGCGCTCCCTGGGAATAGTCGGGAGCCGTCTGTAGGGAAGGCAGCGAGCGCCGGGGAGCGCGGCGGGGGCGCGGGGCCGGTGCGGGGCCGGCGCTGCCCGGACGGCACTTACGTGTGCGGGGCGGGAGGCGAAGGCGAAGGCGACGCGGGCCCGGCCGGGCAGCAAAGAGGGCCCGCAGCGGGTTGTTGGAGCCGCAGCCGCCCCGGCCCTCCCCGCCCCCTGCCAAGGCAGCTGGAGGAGCCATTAGTGCCGGCGCGGCGCGCACGTAGGGATGGATGGAGGGATGCGGGGATGGAGGGAGCCAGGGACGGACAGACGGACGGACGGTGCAGGGCCCGCCACAGCCCCGCCGCCCCCGCCTGCGCCGGGCCCCCGGAACAGCCCCGCGGGGTGCGGGGGGACCCCGACCCCGGAGTCGGCGAGGAGGGACCAATACGGCTCCAGCTGCTGCAGCCGGGAATGGTGGCCCTATAGATCCCGCTGCCCTAGAGATCCTGCTGTCCTATAGATCCTGCTGTCCTATAGATCCTGCTGTCCTATAGATTCCACTGCCCTACAGATCCTGCTATCCTATAGATTCCACTGCCCTACAGATCCTGCTATCCTATAGATCCCACTGCCCTATAGATCCTGCTGTCCTATAGATCCTGCTCCCCTATAGATCCCGCTGCCCTATAGATCCCACTGCCCTATAGATCCCGCTGCCCTATAGATCCTGCTCCCCTATAGATCCCGCTGCCCTATAGATCCTGCTGTCCTATAGATCCCACTGTTCTGTGCCCTATAGATCCTGCTCCCCTATAGATCCCACTGCCCTATAGATCCTGCTGCCCTATAGATCCTGCTCCCCTATAGATCCCACTGTTCTGTGCCCTATAGATCCTGCTGTCCTATAGATTCCACTGCCCTATAGATCCTGCTGCCCTATAGATCCTGCTGTCCTATAGATCCCACTGCCCTACAGAACCCACTGCTTCGCTGCCCTACAGATCCTGCTGCTCTATAGATCCCACTGTTCTGTGCCCTATAGATCCTGCTGCCCTATAGATCCTGCTCCCCTATAGATCCCACTGTTCTGTGCCCTATAGATCCTGCTGTCCTATAGATTCCACTGCCCTATAGATCCTGCTCCCTTATAGATCCTGCAACCCCATAGATCCTACTCCTCTATACATCTGTCATATAGATCCCACTGCCTATAGATCCACTGACCCAGATATCCAGCAATCCATGTATTCAGCAATCTTATATATCCAGCAACTATATATATCCAGCAACCCTATATAACCAAAAACCTGTATATCCCACAACCTCATACATCCAGCAGCCCTATATGTCCAGCAGCCCTATATAATCAGTAATCTTAGACATCCAGCAACCTGCATATCCAGTAATCCTAGACATCCAGCAACAAATAATATTCAGCAGTTTATATATTCAGCACCTTATATACTCCACAATCCCATATATCCAGCAGACCTATAATCCAGCAACCCTAAACACTCAGCAGCCCTAAATATCCAAGTTCTATATACCAAATCGTGGGACCTATACACCCAACAACCCCATATGGCCAGCAGTTCATATATCCAGCAACTCTACACATACAGCAACCCCATCTATCCAGTAGCCCTATATATCCAGGATTCCTGTATAATCACCAATCTTATACATCCAGCAACCCACACATCCAGGGACCCGACATATCCAGCAACTCATTTCATCCAGCAACACATATATCCCACAATCCCATATATGCAGCCCCCCTAAACATTCAGCAACCCTGAATTCCCAAGTCCTATATATCCAGTAACCTATCCGTGCAACAGCCCTATATGGCCAGGAACCTGAATATCTCCCAGTTCTGTACATCCAAATCTCAAAGCAGCCTCAAACTGACCCAAAAACCAGGGGATGAGCTGAATCCCACAGGGACATCCATCCATCCATCCATCCATCCATCCATTCTTCCAACAGTCCAAGATGTTCCAAACCCTCTTTCCCCTCCTTATTTTTCCTTTTTCTCCCTCTTTTTCAAATTATTCCTTTCCACCTCCTTTCTGGGCTGTAGGAAACCCGAACTAAACCCATCCAAAACCCACAGGGAAATGGGCTTAAATCCTTCACTCTCCCAAAATACGTATTCCCTCCGCCAGGACCCTGAAAATTCCCAAAATTAATACGTTGGACATTTATTAAAGCCCTTGTCCAGAGCTGCAGAGAACGGATGAACTCGGCGCACACAAAGCGGCTCGGGAAACGCCGCTGGAGAAAACGCTTGATTTGATTTAAAGCGCGCAATTTGGGAGCCGGGGAAGGCTGGTGGGAATGCCAAGGTGTTCCCAGTGGCACTGGGGGGGTCACAGGGCACCGTGTGCCGGGGCTGCGGCAAGGGCACGGTCGGGAGCTCCAGAGGTCAGCGGGAGCCACTGCCAGTGCCGGCACGGGCCGGCCAAGAGCTCCTTTGGCTGCCGGCCCCGCTCCGGTGGAGCCCGGCCAGCCCCGGCATCCCACTGCGGTTTTCCTCCTCTGGCAACAACCCCGGGAGATCCTCCGCCGGGATGGTGGGTTGGGGGGCACCGTGGGGGAAGCCCGGAGAATCCTGGAGAATCCCACAGAATCTCAGAGCGTCCCGAGGCCCTACAATAACAACCCACCCAGGCGGCGCCACCGAAGGGATCTGACGGGAAGGGAATGCTGCTGGAATCACACGCACGCTCTGCGCCCGGATCGACGCTCCTGGGGGGCACCACTTCAAATCACCAGACCCCAAGACATGGGAAACCCCTTCCCAACCCCAAACCACTGCCACAGCCTCCCAGTGTCAGTGGGAGGAGACCAGAGAGGAGTTGAATGACCTAAATTCACGCTCAACGCCCGTGAAAACGGAAAACCAAGGAAATGTGGGAAGCCTGAGCACCCCGTGGGAGCAGCGATGCCCCCGGCTCCCCTTGGCCGGGTACCCACCCGTGGTCCCGCTGCCTCCCACCGCCGCAGGCAGCCACCGCTGCCTCTCCCGCCTTGTTTTCCAAGCTGTTTCCATGGCCCCGGCTGACCCCAGTGCTGGGGCTGAGCCGCTCGCTCCTGTCCTCATTTAGCCTGGAGAAAAGCCGGAATAGTGGTGATGCCGAGGGAGCTGAGCTGATTTACGCCGCGGGGAGCCCGGCTCTGCTTTGCTCCAGCCCCGGGAGCACTTTCAGGGACCTCCATGGCTGTGATCCCTCTCTGGATGGTGCTGGAGCAACTATTCCCACCCCTTTTTCCTTCTCACTGAGCCAGTTGAACACGATACAATCCCACTCCCAGTTCCTGCACGTTCTGAGGGATGTGGGGGATCTTTTTCCAGGTGGAAAAAAAATTTATTCCCACCTCCATCTTCCTTGTTTCCTCCAGGAAAAGTGTTTTCCCTTTTGGAAGGGATACTTGGGAGCAGGATGCTTGGGGTTCGAATGTTAATCAGGGTGGGAACACTCAGAGTGGGGATGCTTGGAGTGGGGATGCTTGGGATGAGGAATGCTCAGCAAGGGGAATTTGGGGCGGGAATGCTCAGTAAGGGAACGTTTGGGGTTAGAATGCTTGGGGCAGGGATCTTGGGGTTGGGAATGCTCAGCGAGGGGACGTTTGAGGCAGGAATGCTCAGTGAGGAAATGCCTGGCGTTGGAATGTTTGGAGTGGGATGCTCAGAGTGGGCACGTTCAGGTGAGGATGTCTGGGGTCAGGACACTCGGAGCAGGGAGGTTTGGAGCAGGGACACTTAGAGCAGGGATGTCTGGAGCAGGGATGTTTGGAGCAGGGATGTCTGGAGCAGGGACACTTAGAGCAGGGATGTCTGGAGCAGGGAAGCTCAGCGAGCGCTGCCGCAGTGGATGCTCCCACCAGAGCAGTTTTTGGGAAGCAGGATGCCTCAGCCAAGCCCCGGCGTGTGTTCCCACCGCGGCACATTCCCACCGCAGCGCGGAGCCGAGCCGGGAGCCGCCAGTTGGCACGGGCAGGAGGAAAGGCTGGAAAGGCTTGGCACAGCTCGGAGCCGCGTCAGGCTGCCGGCTCCGGGCGGACAGGGAGGGAGCTGAGCTCTTGAAAGGGAAAAGGAGGAGGAAAAAAAAAAACCCACGGCACTATTTTTGTTCCTTGGAGCGGTTTTTTCCTCAAACACAGCTGGAGCCTCTCGTGCCGGCGCTCCCGGATTGGCATCGGGGCCGGCGCAGCACGGCCAGATCGCTGTGCCTGCTCTGTCCGTGGGGAAGGGGAAGGAGGGTGGGAAGAAGGGGAAGAGGAAGGGGAAAGGGAAGAAATGGAAGAGGAACATAGGGAGGAAGGGGAAGAGGAAGAAGAGGAAGGGGAAGAGGAGGAGGAAGAGGAAGGAGCAGTGGAAAGGGAAGGAGATTAGAGTGAAAAGGAAGGAGATGAAGGGGAAGGATACGAAGGAAAAGGAGAAGCAAAAAGACTAGGTGAAGAAGGGGAAGGTAAAGGGAAGGGGAAAATGGAAATGGGGAAGGAGAAGAAGGGGATGGAAAGAAATGGGGAGAAAAGGGAAGAAGGGGAGAAAGGGGAAGAAGGGGAGAAAGGGGAGAAGGAAGCGGAGAAATGGGATGGGGAAGGAGGAGAAGAGGAAGAAGATGAAAATGGGGATGGGAAGGGAAACAAGGGGAAGAATGGGAAGGGGGTAGGTAGGAAGGGGGCAGGGAGAGGGAGGAAGGAGTCAGGAAGGAAGAGGGAAGGGGAGGGGAAGGAAGGGGCCTCTCCTCGCCTCCCACCCGGCAGCATTTCCCGTCCCACTCCAGTCACCCCTGCGGGGCTGGGCCTGATTTCCCACCCCCACTGCCAGCACTCCCTGTGGGACCAGGTTCAGTCTGCTCCCGGCACCCCCACAGCCCCCAGTGGGGACATTCCCACCATGCCAACTGCTCTGCATTGCAAACCAGGTGGGAAAAGTCCGATTTTGGAAAGCAGGATGGAAATCTGCCCCACACTCCTGTGCTGACCAAACACGCCCCAATTTTCAAGCCTTTGCCCCCCAGGTTGAGCAGGGGAAGGGTCCCTGCACCCTCCCGGTCCTCCACATCGACGATGTGCCACCCAGCACCCAAGGGTGCTCAGCTTCCCTCCAGGTCATCCCTACCCCGTCATACCTGGGGGATGCTGCAGTGCCCCCCCTCCCTGGGACGTGGGGATCCTCACGCCGACACCGCGGTGCCACTCGCCCGACCTTCGGCACAGCAGGAGGAGGAGGAGGAGAACCGCGTGTGCCACCGCCCTCCCACCTGGCAAGCACGGGCAAGTCGGCGGCAGGAGGGCCGGCGGGCAGCAGCCGGGAGACGAGTGGGAGCCGAGCCCTGCCCCATCTGGGAGCAGGGAAAACGCCGCCTCTGCCAAACCCAGAGCTGGTTTCACCACCATGACCCGTTCCCCACAGGGAAAAGCACCTTGTGGCAGGTGGGAGACGTGACCCCTCTGCATGAAATCCCTTTTCCCAAGCCAGAGGAAGGAGCGCAGGGTGGAAAACACCAGCTCGGCATCAGCAACTCTGCAGCGCGCCGGATCAAAAATAGCCCTTTTTCTACCCAAAAATTTCAAGCTCTCCCGCTATCCCGCTGCCTCCCTGGGGGCTGGAGCCGCTGAGTCAGCACCGGCACTGCTGAGTCACCGCAGCCACCTCAGCCCCAACGCCAACCGGCTCCACGATGAGCTCAGCGCGGGGGCTTTGGCATCGCCATGCTCACCACCACTGCTGGGAGGCTTTTGCCAGCACCTCTGCCAATGTTTTGGGATCTCACCAGCCTCTCCCTGCTAAAATCTCACCCATTCCCAAAACCACAGCGATTGGCATCACCTCGAATCCAAGGAAACCCAACCAACAAAGAGTGAGGGAGCCAGGGAAGCCGGGGGCGTTTAAACTCTCCCACCTTCCCACCGGTGCCAGGGTCCTCTCTGAAAACACCTCATTCAGGACCACCCAGCACCCATTTCCTCCCAGAAGAGGAACAGGAATGATGAAAGAAGAGAAAAACAAAGTGTGATTGTGCCTTTTTTCCCCCTCGCTCGGGTCATCGGCACCGCGGGGAAAGTGCCGCCGCCTCCGGCTTCCCCGGCCCGGTGACAGGGCTGGTGACTCACGGCAAGGAGGGGGGGAAGCGGCGCGTGCACGGGGCCCTTGTGTTTGTAAACCTAAAAAAAGCCATGTGCGGGCAGGCAGCGTGGTCTGGAGGGCAGGGAGCCTGCCTGCAGGGCAGGGAATGTGCTCCGGAGGGCAGGAAGAGTGCTCTGGAGGGCAGGGAACGTGGTCTGAAGGACCAGGAGAGTGCTCTGGAAGGGCAGGCAGTGTGCTCCAGAGAGAAGGCAGTGGGCTCCCAGTATGCTCCCAGTGTGCTCCAGAGCGCAGGCAGCATTTTCCAGAGGGTAGGCAGTGTGCTCCCAGTCTGGTCCAGAGGGCAGGCAGTGTGATCCCAGGTGTGCTCCAGAGGGCAGGCAGTGTGCTACCAGTCTGGTCCAGAGGGCAGGCAGTGTATTCCCAGTTTGCTTCCAGTGCGATCCCAGTGTGCTTCCAGTGCAATCCAGACAAGCAAGCAGTGCAATCCCAGTGTGCTCCCAGTGTGCTCTGGAGGGCAGGCAGTGTGATGCCAGTGTGATCCCAGTGTGATCCAGCACGATCCCAGCGTGCTCCAGCACCAACCACCCCAAGGAGGGAGGCTCACGGAGGCACTCGAAGAA